>NC_048218.1:111038911-111068285 GCF_002007445.2 Ailuropoda melanoleuca | reverse complement strand
GCCAAGGGCAGCACAGCCTCCTGCAGGGCCCGGAGGCACCTGCTTTCTTTTCTGTTTAATTTAATTCAATTTTATTTAAATTCAACTAATTAACATATGCTGTATTATTGGTTTCAGAGGTAGAGGTCAGTGATTCATCGGTTGCGTATAACACCCAGGGCTCATCACATCATGTGCCCTCCTTCGCGCCCTTCACTCAGTTACCCCATCCCCCACCCATCGTCCCCCCAGCAACCCTCAGTTTGTTTCCTATGATTAAGAGTCTCTTCTGGTTTACCTCCCTCTCTTCCCTCTTCATCTTGTTTTATTTTTCCCTCCCTTCCTCTATGATCCTCTGTCTTGTTTTTTAAATTCCACATATGAGCGAAATCATATGATAATTATATTTCTCTGATTGACTTATTTTGATTAGCATAATACCTTCTAGTTCCATCCACGTCATTGCAAACGGCAGGAGTTCATTCTTTTTGATGGCTGAGTAATAGTCCCTCGTCTTTATATAGCACATCTTCTTTACCCACTCATCTGTCGATGGACATCTGGGCTTTTTCCATAGCTTGGCTTTTGTGGCCATTGCTGCTATGAACATTGGGGTGCAGGCGCCCCTTCAGATCACTACATCTGTATCTTTGGGGTAAATCCCTAGGAGTGCAATTGCTGGATCATAGGGCAGCTCCATTTTTAACTTTTTGAGGACCCTCCGTACCGTTTTCCAGAGCGGCTGCCCCAGCTTGGAGTCTCCTGCTTTCTAAGCCACTGTAGGCCCCAGGCTTGGACAGACCCCTCCTTCCCCTGCACAAGATATGTCCAGCATCCTTACTTGCTTTCCACGAACTCCATGCAGCCCTGAGCTCTCCTTGCTCCAGGCTGGTGGGAATTCAGTTTCGCTATCCTAGGGGTGCAGCCCCCACCCCACCCCCCGGGCCCTGTGATGTTTTTCAAACCTTTGTGAATCACAAACATACAGAAAGGGGTACACAAACTCCGGGTGAGTTATCATGAAGTGGACAGACCCATGTCACCCCCTCCCGGGCCTGGGAGAGGCCATCAGCACTGCCCAGGAGTCCGGACCACCCCCGTGGGCCCTCCTAGGGCCCGCCCCACCCTGTCCCACAAATAGCTGCTGTCCTGACCACGAGAGCTGCCTCCCGGAGCCGCCCTCCCCGGTCGACTTGTCAGCACCCTGCCTTCCCACTGCCTGGGAATGGAGGGGTGAAGCCAGGAGCTCGCAGCCTACCCTACACCCTGCACCCCGCACCCCACACCCCGAGGCAGGCTTGACAGGGCTCCCAGCCTTAGGTTTTGCCCAGGGTCCCTGGGGTGGTGACAGCCGTGACCTGTGGCCTGTGTTAGCCTCCAAGGAGGCCACGACCAGGCAACCCCCCGATTGCCCCAAAGCGAGGGTGCACTGGGCTCCTCACACCCCCACATTCCAGGAAGCCTCGGCTCGGCCAGTGGGAACGTCCTCCATCCTACGGTCCCACTGACGGCCTATAATTTCAGGCCTCACGTCTATTTGAGGGACCTGTGCTCAGAACGTGGAAACCCGGATGTTTCGCAATGTTGCCATTTAAATCCCAGTTGTTGCAATGCTGGCTTGGGAATTGGGGGGCAGACTGGGTCCATGGCCTCTTCGGGGCTTATTTTAAAACCTTTAAAAGCATTAATAACCACCCTGGGCCTTCATGTTTCTTTTCACCATTTTTTTCACCCGAAGAAAACAAAAAATGTACTTCCTAACAGTCTGCGGGTGAAGTGAGAAATCACCCCCATAGTCACCGTGAAAGGAACGTCAGGGGTGATTTTAGGAAAGATCCAGTGGGTGCAGTGTCTCGTGCCAATGGCCTGATCCCTCCTCCAAGCACGCTGGGGACCTTTAATATTGTCATATTCTCATTTTTTTAACGATCCGTTCAACCCAGAGATTTCCTTCCAAAAGATGGAGCCGCTCTAAGTCATCTTGTGAGACCTGGTGATTGAAACACACTTCCTTTGAAATCACAGACTTGTGGACTTGCCTTAAGTCCCCACCATGGACCTAACAGGATGGGAGCCTGCTGAGCGCTTCCCTCCAGGAGCGCGGGTCTCTGGGCGAAGCCAGTCTGGCCGACGGTATCCACTGACCTTCAGCTCCAGTCCTCCAGGTGAGCTGGGCCCCCGTGCAGTGAGTCAAGGAGCTGTGAGTCGAGGAGGAGACCTGCCTGGCCGAGGAGGGGCTCCTGGAGCCCATGAGGCTGGAAATTAAAACAAACCAAAGCAAGAAATTAGCTCATCGAAGAGGAGGACCAGTAGTGTCCCACTGGCTATGCCTGTTTCTTCTTGTTCTATTTAGCCTGGCCTGGAACCGGATTCGTTTTTAGATGAATCCACAAATACAGGTAAACCCAAAGGATCTAGGATTCCTGCTGAGTGTCATGGGAACTTCGGAAAAATTGAAATCTCAAGAGTGTCCTTGGAGAAGTCGTGTTACTGATCGTGTCGTGTTATAGCTGAGAAAACCAAGCCTCAGGGACCCTCAGTGCACTCCTGGGGGCCACAGAGATGTGCTCCCAGAACGGGGCTGGACCCTGGGGGACCCCGCCTCGAATCACACACCTGCCACAGCCCCTCCCCACCTCCTGCCCATTTGGGGTCAGACTTCGCCCCCAGAGGACCTCTGATTCCCCAGGCGACCCAGGATAGGATCCAGCCAACAACCACATTGGTTCGAGATGCTTTAGATGACTCGTGATCTGTTTTACGAAATTCCTGTGAACCGGGCATTCAGTCCAGAGTCCGTATGGGATTATGTTGCGGTTTTGTGTTGAAATCACGATATTGTGTCAGAGGAGAATTGTAAGCTTCTAGACGTGACATCTGGAGACTACTGTCCTTGGGGATATTTTGGGGGGACTGGGGAAGGCACGCAGGCGTCACCCTAGACCCTGTGTGTCTGTGGGGCTACAAAGTGATTGGTCAGTCACTTCTCTCCAGCGGAGACCGGCCCATCCTGGCTGTGTGACCGCGGGCACGTGGCTCTCTGAACCTCAGTTTCTGATCCATTAAATGGGGTTAATTTCTCCACTGCCTCCACCCCCATGGACCCATGTCACTAATGATGACAGAATTTGGTGAGGGGAGACTTTGCCCTCTCAGGCAGGCACTGGCAGCACCCCAGAATTTCTCCTGAGCTTCAGGGAGTGGGGACAATGGGCAGGAAGTGTCTCTCCAGGGTCAGCCTGGGCCCTGGGCAAGGCGAGTGGTACCACCCGCTAACCCCCACATCACGGGGTAAGGGTCCCCGCCCAGGAGCGGAGGACAGGGGCCCACAGAATGTAGGAGGAGCCAGGGACAAGCCCAGCGGAGCCCTTAGTTCCTGACACCTTGGTGGAAAGCAGGAGGTGGCTGGGTGGGCGGTGCAGGAGGGACACCACATCCATCTGGTACCCGGCTCCGCCCCAGATGCCGCTACTCCGTCTGCTTCCCAGGTGCCATGCGCTCCTGAGACAGGTGCCTTTGTCCCCCCTTTAGGCTGAGGACACAGAGCCTTAGAGTGGCTGTTACATGTCCTGGGTCATGAGCTGGCCTGTGGCTTGTGGGCCTCAGCTCCAGGCACAGCCTGGGGACATTTATTGTACCCTGAGAGGGCTACAGAGTGTCTGGGCCAAGCGCCCCCCTCCCCAGGGGCTTCCACGGACAGGATGCAGAAGGGCCCGACGCCCAGCACACTGGGTTCCCCATGTGACCCTGCTGTTCACCTGTCCCTGGGGACGGGAGATGGCCCTGGTCCCCATCCACTTACTAGGTGCAGACACAGGCCCTCCTCAAAGAGCGAGATGTACCTGGGGACCCTCTGGGGGTCCACCAAAGTCCCTGGATTGGGGGATATGTAGGCTGGAACACTAGCATGTAGGGGCACTGACATGCCAGCTGCCCCAGATCAGAAACCAGGGACTCCAGCCCTGGGGAAAGGCACTGCAGCCACCCCCATCGTGGGCAAAGATGCCCACCAGCCAGGCTTCCTGGGGGAACCTGGAGCGGTCACTTCCCTTGGTGGGCTGAGGTGACCATGGATGTGGAGTACGGGCTCCTTGGCTGGTGGACGAAGACCTTGTGCTCTCGATTTATCCAACACCGAGCATCGCCAAGATGAGTAGAATGTGGCCCCTTCTTCTAGGGGCGAATCCAGCAGTCAGCTCCCCCAGGGGGAAGCGGGATCAGTGCATGATTCCTACTTACAGTTCCTGCCCCTAGCATCCTTCCAGGGACCAGTGGGCTTTCCATGTCCCTGTAGCCATGAACGCGTGGATTTTAAGCTTGCTGGTGCGTCTGGGTCAGAGGAGTCCCTTTCCTCTTTGATGTTAAAATTGTTCCCCATTTGGCCCCTGGAAGCCTCTTCAAGCAGGAACCCACTGGAACCCCCGTGGGCGAGGGGCACGTGGGATGGTGTCAGAGGAGCCAAGCCCCCACACGGCCACCAACAGAAGCTTCGCACAGCGTCCAGTGCCAGACCCTTGACTCAGCGTTTCTGAAGCTTGTCTCTCTCCTGATAATCTCACGTCGGCTTTCCCGGCGGTGGGAGAGGTGGCTCATTTATTGCTTTCTCTCAAAACCTAATTTTCTCGTCCCCTCCCACCGCCCTGAATATACTCACGAATGGGGTGACTCTTCAGATGTAGGCACGGATCTTTTTTTTAAAATGTCAGTACCGCTCTCAACAAAAACAAGGGAGGCATCTCAGAGTGAAAACCCATCTCTCTCCTGCGGTTTGGTCTGATGAAATTCTCAGCGAAGCCTCAAACCCACACATCCGTCTTGGGTGCAGGGAGGCGCTCAGCACCGGGNGGGGGGGGGGGGGGGGG
Organism: Ailuropoda melanoleuca; assembly: GCF_002007445.2. Taxonomy (NCBI): domain Eukaryota; kingdom Metazoa; phylum Chordata; class Mammalia; order Carnivora; family Ursidae; genus Ailuropoda; species Ailuropoda melanoleuca. The sequence continues at coordinate 111,063,444 of NC_048218.1, read as the reverse complement.
CTCCCATCCCCCCCACCCTCTCTGGCGCGGCTGAGACTTTCCCAGAACTCCGGTCTCCTCGGGTCTGCCTGGGAAAGGACGCATCCGTAGTCATTCCTGTCTGCAGTGTTTGGGGCTTTGTGTTTCTTTTGTGGGTTTTGTTTTTGGTTTTGGTTTGGGGCTATTTCATAATCCAGAAACATACTAGCTCTTGTCCCTCGGCGCATTGTCCAGAACGTGAGACCGGGGCCAGTGGGACCCTCTAATTAGACAGCCTCAGTGGAATGAGCGAGATTTTAAAGACTAAAATAAACTGGCCGTGGGAGACACACAGAACAGGGCGGCCCTCCCTCGCCTGAAATGTTTCCTGGGGCCAGCACGGGAGGGAGGCCGGGGAGCTGCCTGGCATCAGCTTTGCATTTGACCCTGAGGACAGGACAATTCAGACAGGGGCTCTTCTTTCCATCACCGTCTTTGTTTTTTTAACAAAGATGTCTTAACACTATTTCCAAATTCTTCTGGATGGTGAAGACTCCACTTCGGGCACTTCCAAGGAGGTGGCCTTGTCACCACCTGTTATGAAGTCTAGGGCCAGGCCCAGGGTACGGCGGTGCCCAGATGTCTGCTGTTGACTCTGGAGAGACAGGCCCCGGGCCAATCCCAAGCTCTTCCCTGTTACCCCCAAAAGCTCATTGGCTCTGTCTGTACATCTCACGAGCTTAGCTGGTCTAGAGCGAGGATCCATTGTAACATCTGCTCAAGTCACAGCCACCGTCGGCCACCCCTGTCCCAGGGACAGCCACCCTGTACATTGCTGGCAGCTCGGGGCACCGTGGGTGGTTCTGATCCCTTGGCTGGTTCCACAGGCCTGTGGCCAAGCTGAGCCCAGGAGGCGTTGGCTCAGCAGGCACCTGGGGTCCCTGCTCCAGACGGGACAGGCACACCCGTCTCACACATGGGCTCCAGATGTGTCCGTCCCCAGCTGCTGACCCCCAAGGGGACTGAACCCCCTCTTGCCCCATCAGGGTGATGACTGCTGTCTGAGCCGGCACCCCAGCTTCACGGGTTCGGGCTCCACGCACATTAGTTACTGGAAGGCCCTGTTGCTTTCCATCCTGCAAAATCCACAGGAAAACGTCTGGGCCTAGCCCAAGGCCCCTAACCGCTTCCCGTAAAGCGGCTGAGGGACAGCAGAGCAGAGCTGGGGTCTCTGGCTTTTCTCCACCCCACCCCCACACTTTTCTTTTCCAGCCTGAGCTGCCAAAGTAAAGAGGATTAATTCTGTTCACAGGGTCCTCATTCCAGAGCAGGATCAGGTTACAGCGGGGGTGGGGCTGTCCCTAGCGGGACTGAGCCAGGGAGCAGGGCAACCTGGAGGGCTGCGTGGCAGAGGGGGACCCCTAGACCAGGCCACCCACCGGGGACACAGGACTCAGCCGAACAGGGCCCATGCAGCAGCAAGAGAGGAGGGTTGGCAGAAGGTCCATTAGGCTTCTCCTGGGGACCAGATACCACCCTGAGTTTTCCCTACATTACCATCCCATTTTCCTGCCTAGTCCTTGGAGCCCCTGGGGCCTGGGTCCCCATCCCCAGGGGGGTGAGCATCTGGGCTCAGCCCTGACCTTTCTCCTAGCCTCGCTCTCTTGCTTTCTCAGCAGAGTCTCTTGCTTTGCCTAGTGTGTGCGTTGCCAGGACCTTGAGGCCCCCCCCATTTGTGCAGATATATGCTGCCATCTGACCTAAGAACACTGGGCAGCCCTCTCGGAGCTCATGTCTCCATGAGTCAGAGAGGACTGGTGGCTTTGCTCAGGCGGCTTTTCTCAGACGCGGTCTCCCCCGTGGGGCGCGGAGCCCAGTGGAGGGGTTCCCAGTCCTCCACGGGGGCACGCAGGGAGCACACAGCTGGGCCCCTGTGTCAGCTGATGTTCTTGCTCACCTCCCATGCCGGCCCTAAGGTCCAGCCAAACAGAAGTATCTCTTGTTTCCCAGGGGTGGCGAGCCTCCCGTTACATCTGCCTGAGGCCACCAGAGGGACGAGAGGGACCGCCAGGGCCTTCCTCCATTTCTCTCCATGCTCCAGGCCTTCAGAGGCAGCCTCCCCAGCAGGTGTTCCTGACGGTCCTTCTCTCGCACCTCCCGGCTTCTGAGAAGTCACTTCACCCTCAGACCCCTGCTCTGGCCTCTGACATGCAGCCTCTCATCCACACTGATGGACAAACTGTGTCAAGTTCAGTGCCGTGAACCAATGTAAGTCACACCTTCTGGAAGACCAGGGGCTGGACTTCCGCCGTCATCGGCCTTGACCTCCACTGGGACCTCGTTCTGGGGCAAGCACAGGGTCAGCCCTGACTCACAGCACGAGCGTCACAGGAAGTGGGGCACCCCAGATTGGGGGTCTCCGGGAGACAAACAACCCGAAGGATGGACGAATAGTGAGGGTGCTGCTTCACATCTTGGGGTGCTGTTGGGAAGTTTGCATGTGGCAGGACAGCGAATTCTCTCGGGGGATTGTTGTTAATTTTTGTGCGTGATGATGTGATTTTGGGGATGCGAGAGAGCGCCCTTATCCTCAGGAGAGGGGCATCCCAGGTCGTGCGCTTTGTGGTCCAGCCTCAGGTGCACCAGAGAGAGAAAGCAAACACTCCGAGGGGCTCTAGGTGGGGGCATGGGACACGCGTCCCTACTGTCCCTGCAAGTTTTCCCAATGTGGGCAGTTTGTCATGAGGCGAACCTGGAAGGTGAACAGTGAGGACCGCGGTGTCCCCTGTGTGAGCAACCGGACACATGCTGTCCCTCACCCTCTGCGCGGGACCTGTCTCCAAAATGAGCTACTGGTTTCCTCCGGGGCCATTTGGAAAGCTCTCTGGCATGTGGCTGGCCTGGTCCCCGTCCACAGACGCTACCCTGCGCACAGCCCGCAGCCACAACGCCTCAGGGGCGTTCCCATCCCTGCGCTGGGTCGGTCTGGATTGGAACCTTTTGAACATGGGTTCGTTTTCATGCGGGTTTTTCTGTCCACCCACACTTCTCCATTGAACAGCGCAAGTGCCCAGAGGCCATCAGGTTTTCCTCCTCCTGCGTGTGACCTCCACGGCCAACGCCCAAGGGCAGGGAATGGCACACTCCCAGTGGCTGGAAGCAATGCTGTGGAGGACGGCGTCACAAAGACAGAACAGAATTGCCTGGTATTTGCAGAACCAAGCAGGACGGGAGCAGTAGGGTGGTTTTTTGCTTCGAAATCCTTTGGCCTCACTTTCCTTGGTTTCTCAACTTCAGTGAAGGCCCGACTGCCCCCAGAGGCAGGCCTTCGACTCAGAGTCAAGGGCACCCCAGCAGCCAGCCACGTGGGGCTCAAGGTCGCTGCCGGGTCTGAGGCTCCACATCATGGGACAGAGTGACAGCCAGTGACCACGGGGGACCTGGCACGGGGAGGGCTCTGGGCAGAGCTGTGCAGGAATTAACAGTCGCCGTGTGACCTGGCACAATGCTCACCAGCTCAGGCCTCCAGGGACCGGTGCTGGGGTGACTTCACCCCAAATCCTGTTTCTGCCACCTTCAGCCTGATTCTTGACCAGAGACAATGGCCCCAGCGCCATCTCCTCAGGGGGCTGCTCTGAGGGACTGAGGCAGCCGACTGTGCAGATGTCCTGGTCTCAGACTCCCAGCCCCCAGAGCAGTGACAAAGGAGATTCTGGACACACAAAACGAGTGTACCCCATCCCAGAGGCAGGGGTGGGGTGTGCTGGGACCCATGGATGCACATTGTGACGCACAGGTGTCTAGGGGCATGGCGGAGGTGGCCTTTTGAAAGAATTAAAGAGGGGATGCCCCTTGAGCTGCCTGGTGCTTGGGCACGGACCCCTCAGTGCCGTCATAACGCGTGCCATGCCCTGTGCTAGGAGTTCTCTGTGCATCTCCTCAGCGAACCCTCTGAGCAAGGAACAGGAAACAGAGGCCCCAACTTTACAGGTGACAAAGTGACAGCTAGTGACATGAAGGAAGTGGGATTTGAACCCAGGCCATCCGCCTCCAGGACTCACAACCATGCCTCCTGAGTTCCGGGTCCCTGAGAAACTTCTGGAGTGATGCACCAGATACAGTTAGGGGCTATAGGGTCTGAGAAGACGGACAGGGAATTTGGTGTAGGGGAGCGGGCTTCAGAGCCCTTCTGGAATGTTGGATCTCCTATCGTATGCGTGCCATCCTTTTACAATAAAATGAAAACAATCGGAAACAGCTCTTGGTCTGAACCTCAACATGAGAGAGGGACACGTCCGGTAGGCTCACCTCTTGCGAGCAAGGGGAGGACGCACCCCGGCCATGTAGGCCAGATGTTCAGCAGTCGTATATTCCTGGAAAGTCCAGGTTAGTGACCTTGTCTCTGCCCCCGAGAACTCAGGGGCATTCTGCAAACTACCACATACAGCTGCCCAGCAGGGCCTGCGGTCTCCGTGCTGGGAGTGAGGCCCCCACCTCCAAGCAGGGGTCTCCCGGCTCTGCGATCCCTGCAGGGAGTCTGGGTCACTCAGCCCCTTGGTTCAATAGGATGAAACAGCTGGTTTCGATTTTAGAGCATTCCCCACACCCAACTGCGACCACACAGAACAGTTATTTCTGAAGTTGCTGCAGCCGGGAGTTGTCACACGATGGCCGCCGCACGTCCTGGGTCCTGCAGAAACGTGGCAGCGCTGGGGGTCCCTCCTCACCGTTCCGTCCTTGGGCATCTCCCGACCTCAGCTGTTACAAACCCAACACGTTTTGTTTTTTTTTTTAAAGATTTTATTTATTTATTTGACAGAGAGAGAAACAGCCAGCGAGAGAGGGAACACAAGCAGGGGGAGTGGGAGAGGAAGAAGCAGGCTCATAGCGGAGGAGCCTGATGTGGGGCTCGATCCCATAACGCCGGGATCACACCCTGAGCCGAAGGCAGACGCTTAACAGCTGCGCCACCCAAGCACCCCCCAACACGTTTTTTAAAAAATGCTCGAGGGTTGAGAGAAAAATCTAAAAGGGTCTGGGGCTTGGGAATGCTCAGCACTGGAAAGGGTTAACGGGTTCCTTCCATGTTAATATTTGGGACCCAGAAAAATGCCTGGACTGAAAGATCATTAAAAAGAAAAGAGAGAGAGAGATAGAGGGGACAGAAGTGCACCGCAGATGGTAGGTAAGGGGGACTTTCTCAAGCACCAACCCTGTCTGAACAAGGACCTGCCTGGCCTGCTCTCAGGCCCCCCAAATCTCCTCTGTTCAGCCCTCCATCCTCTTGATCCCCCTCCCCTCAATTACTTGGTAGGAAATCAATCTGTCCTTCTCTGGAGGATTTAAGGTGCCTGCCCTAGGGCCCCCCCCCCGTACAAGTCCTGCCTCTCTGCCTGGGCTCCCTGGGGCACGTGCCCGAGGCTCCCCGCAGCGCTGGCTGGCCCCCACAGAGCTGGCTGGCGCCACCCCTCCCCTCTCCTTCCTTGCCCAGCTTTGTTCAGGAACCGGCCCCAGCAAGGATCCTGGGTGAAGAGGATTGTTGGTCTGCTGCCCCAGCCTTGGTTGATCCAGGACGGGAGTGTGTCGTGCTTGGACCAGTGAGATATGGGTTAAGTCTGCTCTGTTCCTCACTCTTGATGTCTGATGAAGTGTGGGGTCTTTGGCTGCTGGGGGCTGGGGGTGGGGGGGAAGACCAGAGCTGCTGCGGGTGTGTTGGCAACCAGGCGGGGCCCCCTAAGGTCCTGGAGTCGCCCAGTCTCCAGTGGAGCCCTCCACACGGAGAGCAGTGGCTGACCCCTGTCACTTGCAGGCGAGTCCGGTGGAGAAGCCGGTCCAGACCTGCAGGAGCCAGGACCCGGGCTCGAGGTCAGCCTGGGGTGGAAGGAGCTAGAGCTGGCGGTCAGCATGCCATGGCCAAGCCAGGAGGAGGTGTACAGCGGCAGGAGGGGTGAAGAGAGGAGAGAGGGCAAGGCCGGGGCTGAGGTCACGGAAGCAGAGAATCAGAGCAGGACGGGTCTGAGCATCCTCACCCCCTGCGTGGCCGGGGTGGGGCCAGGAAGGCCAGTTGCTCACCCACAGCCTGGCTGCCAGGATGCCTGGGCACAGAAGGGCCGAGTACCCGAGTATCCATGAGAACATGCCGGAGACTCCCCCTGCGGAATGGCTTGCTGTGCTCAGTATCTCCAGCTTTGTAAAGACGCAAGTCCTCCCTTAGTGGCTCTGCACGAGCATGGAGATGGCCGGCAAGGGTCTCCTCTGCTCAACACAATTTGTGAGCCTGTGTCTTGCACGCTGGGTTTTGGCGGTGCACGCTGGGCAGGTCACCACGTGGCAGTGGGCAGTAGGCACCTGCCGAAGGGCTTTCCGGCTGTGCGGGGCAGAGGCATCAGGAACTACATATGACAGCCGCGGTGCATGGGGAATTAAGGTCCTAGCACTAGTCAGACACTTCGCATCAATTGTCTCTCTCTCCCTGGGGCAGATTGGAGTTTCCAAGAAGACAACCGCTCTATTCTGTGTATCGTACCGCGCGTGCATGTGACCACCGCTCTCCACGAGAGGACGGCCCCTGGGGTGCTGGTAAATGTTCATGAAGAGGCTATCGGGGAGAACACGCCTGGGCTGTAGGCCTGCTGGTTTCTGCGCGTAAATGCCTCCAGCACAGCCGCGGCTCCTGATGGGACGCCCGTGAGGACACACGAGGTCAGGCCAAGACACGGCGTTTCCCCCATGCAGACCCGACAGACGGGGCTACCCCAGGGGCAGAAATAATACCAATACACAGCAGAATAATGTGGAAGTGATAGGTTTTGAGAATTTACGGCCTTTGTTTTTTTAATACGATTTATTTAAAGTTCGTATAATTTCACTTTTAACAAGGCCCGTGGCGAACCGGCTGGCGGAATTCCGGACCATTTAACAGGCGGCTCCCGCGTGCCGGCCCAGGTGGGCTCCAGACACCAGACACCAGAGGCCAGGCTGTGACTCATCTCGCGGGGCCAGCACAGAGGACATCGGCAAAGCCCGCTGTCGCAATAGCCACTGAGGCGCGGGTGGGCTGACTCCTCTGCAATGGATAGCCAAGCCGGTGATGAAGCAGGGTCCCCGCGGGAACTTGAACTCCTCCCAAAGTGAAGAGGGGTCCCAACCGGGTCTGGGTAACTGGCTGCCACCGCCAGGCCTCCCCCACAGGCGCACATGACCCCGCTCGTGGGACACTAGGACAGCCTCAGACACCTGCAGGTCATTTTCAGGAAGGCACCCCGTGCATCTGCTCCTTAATGGGGAAGGGGGTCCCAGCTTCCGTCTGGTGGCCAGCGGTGTTCGAATGTCACTTGCCACCACACAGGATCGGATTCCATCCCCATGGAAAGCTGTTCCCCTTTAATGACCCAGCCACTTACCATCCTCCAACAGCCCCATCAGCTACTAAAGTAACATCTAGAGAATCTGCTCTTTAAAAGACAGACCTCTGAGCCTCGCAACAAGCACAGCATCTTCAGCAAACAGCCCCCAGTGTCTGTGGACACAGCCTGTCCTGGCCGCAGCTTACCCTTTGCTGGGGATTACTGGCGGGGTGGGGGACACATGGGGACACTTGGGAGCTGGCCAAGCACAGTGCTGGGGACAGGTTTGCAGGCTTCCTCACGAGGAGCTGTAACCATGGAGTCCCCCAGGGGGCTCCTCTTTCTGGGGCTGGAAGATGGGGTGGCAGGTGAGGGGTAGCAGCCGTGTGTCCTCACAGCAGAGAGGTCCGCTGGCCAAGCCCCACGGACAGGACGATATGCAGATGTTCCCAGAGCAGTCTGCAGAGCCGCGACACTGGGAGTGCTGAGTGTGGCCAGTGAGAGGTGGCATGTGATCGTGGGGGTGAGGACACAGGTGCCGGCAGGACCCTGACCAGGCAGAGAAGGGCTGGGTGGGGACCCCAAGTCTGTGATGGAATTCCTCTCACTGGACAACTCCCCACTGGGGCACCATGTGGGACTCTTCCACTTGTGCAGGGACGGTGTGGGGGTGGGCAGCAACTGGGGAGGGAGCAGGAGGGAGCGTGGGGCTACCAGCCTGGCTGGGAAGCCAGTGTGTCCCTACGAGGCGGGTGGGGGGGTTCTCTTTGCTCCTCTCTCCCTCCTGGCTCTGGGCTCTGGAGCACACAGGGGACCCCAGGCTATGTCCGACGCGGGCAGCGGTGCACATGGGGACAGAAACAGGACACTCCACCTTCCTCCTGAAGGTTCACACTAGGCGGGCTGGTGTGTTGCCTGCCCACACGGGGCTGCGCACACCCCAAGCCATCCCATCCCACCTGTCCTTCTGCCTCCAGGGCCCCTGCCGTGGTGTTTCTCCTGGATGAGCCTGAGCTCTCTCCCGGCCTCATTCGAGCATCCCGCACCAGGGCTTTCACTCTTGGATGGTGAGCAGCTGTGGATGCTTGACAACCGACTCGGCTCAGTCACTTGACTCCCGGAGGAGGGGCAGGGGGTCCCACGTCAAGCTCCCCATCCATGCCCCAGACTTCCCACCAGCAACTTAGCCTTCTGGAGGGTCTTTGATGCCCGTTCTCCAGGATCTCGATCTACAGTGTGGCGTCACAATGAGAGGCTCTTCCCAGGCTGGTTTTGGAGATCAGAGAGGTGTACCTGCCACGTGGTCATGGCTCAGAGTGTTAGCAGGAGTGAGTGATCATTTCCCGGGAACTCAGTCTCGTGGCCGTGGAGGGTGGGCCTGCACGCCGGTGGGGACAGATCCCACCGTGGGTCTGCTCCCTGAGAAGCACACAAACTCTCTTTCACCCCACGTACTCTGCTCAAGCGTTGTGAGCGCCGCATACAGGGTCTGGAACGTGGAAAGTGCTTCCTAAAAATGCCTTCGCCCCTGCCTTTGAGAGAGAGCAGGCGGGGCACCTTATTTCAGTTCAGAGAGAAAGTTTTCAGAAAAAAGTCAAAAAAGATTTCCAAATTTCTGAGTGTTACAAGTTTCAGCAACACTGTTGATTGACCTTTTTTTTCTCTTCTACCTGTTGATTTCCCGACCATTCAGAAGCGCTTTCACCCTTCCCGACAGGGGGCATGGAGAACGGTGATCAGACAAGTGCTGGGTCTGGTTTTCAGCATTTTATAAACTTGAACAATCCATGCAGCAAAGTGACCCTGTCCTGGTTCGGGCAGAGCGTGCTGTGTAGACTGATAACACTCGTATGTGACATCAGCTCAGACTTACAGATTAGTGAGTCTGTGAGTCAAGGAGGAGCCTTGCTATTTGGGGTTGACACCAACCACTGGAAGGTGCTCTGTCTTTAGACCCGCCCACCTGTTAGAGAGCTGTTTCTTGACCAATCAGGGAATGGGGAGGTGGCGCGGAGAAACGTATGCCCCGCCCCCAGGCCAGACCAGCCTTGGCTCCCTGGATGTTATTGTGACAGTCTTCTGACCACCAGTGACTTAGCACCGTAAAGGCTGCGTGACACGTCAGTGCATTGATCGGGCTGTCCCACACGCGGTGACTCTTCTGAAGACCAGCGTAGAAGTTAGAGAGCTAGAATACAGCTTTCTAAGCAGCACTGGCTGTAGGTTTCTGGTTAGGTCAGGGTGGCGCCCACTCTGATGTCTAAAGGTCAGCAAACACGGTCCTCGAGGTGCGTCACTTGAGGACACGTGCACAGAAGGTGGCAAAGGAGCCCCTGACGATGGCTCAGATGCCCAGGATCACACACGAGAAACCGTGTGTGTGACTCTTGGACAAGTCCACCGGCTAGGGAAGATCACTGCAGTCTGACCAGGAGTGTGCACAGCAAGGGAATTGTCTCTCCCCCCACCCTCCCAAAGAGCTCCATGTTTGTATCAGTCAGCTCAACCGAACAGAACCAAGTACTCAGACTGGGAGTCTGAAAACAAAAGAGATTTATTCTCCCCGGGGGTGGAGGTGGAAGTCGGAGATCCAGGCATGGCAGGGCCGGTCCATTCCGAGGCCTCTCCTGGCCGTGCAGACACCGTCTCTTCCCCGTGTCCTCACATGCTCGTCCCTCTGTGCGTGTCTGATGTTCTCTCCTTATAAGGACTCCAGTCATATTAGACTGAAGCCCCGTAATGACACTGAACCTTAATCATCTCTTCAAAAGCCCCATATTCAAATATGGTCACAGCCTGTGGTCCTGGAGAAGGTAGGGCTTCAACATATGAATATTGAAGGGACACAACTTAGCCCATTGCACTGTCCTAGTCTTCTTTTCCTTTTCCTTTTTTTTTTTTTTTAAGATTTTATTTATTTGAGAGAGAGAGAGCACGTGCAGGAACAAGGGGAGAGGGCAGAGGGAGAGGGAAAACAGACACCCCAAGGAGCAGGGAGCCCAATGTGGGGCTCCATCCCAGGACCCTGGGATCATGACCTGAGCCAAAGGCAGACACTTAACTGACTGATCCACCCAGGCACCCCTAGTCTTCTTTTTCTTAATAAAATACCACTTGTAATTGTACAAAGTTACTAAGCCTGTGGCAGTTAATAGGAATCTCTAACGGGAACCCTAACACATCTGTCCCCACCTTGACCTTGACACGATTTAGCCTTGGCTGTGGTGCTCAATCACCGTGGTCACCACCCGTGGCTCAGGCTCGCCCCCATTCAGCAATAGGGCTGAAGTCCAGCAGAAAATGAATCTCCCCAGCTGGTCGCCGAGCTCTGATGTGTCTCTTGCTGGCTTCTGGGTCTCCCCCACCATAGCCCGCCCCTTTGGCAAGCCCACCCGGTCTCCCGGATCCCCTGACAGCACCCCTGGCTCCTCTGAGCTATGCCATCATCCCCTGCACGCAGCAAATCAGCCAGCAAACGGGCCACACCTGCTGACATCTGGTCTACCCACCCCACAGACTGGACGCCATTTCAGCAGACTGCTGGAGAGAACAGGCTCCTTCCTCAACATTTGATTCATTACCTGGAACGCTCAAACTTTCGATCCAGCACAACACCCACGGCCGATGATGGGCAGCCCTCCCATGGGTGCAGCCAGGACTGTGTGCACCCTGACCCTTGACTTCCACCCACACACGTGTATCAACATGATCTGGAATGAGGATGACATTCCCGCCCGACTGAACTTGATTCTGCTGTTTCGTTACTTGCGGAAGAAATCATGCTTATCTTAGCAGCTTATCACTGTGACAAACTCACAGTGACCACACACCGGGGGGCCCTGGACACTGAGCTCCTCGGTGACACAGAGGTGCTGTGTGCTTGCTGCAGGGCTGAGTGGGATGGGGAGACTGAGTGGCGCGGATGAACTGGAAGATTCACCCCAGAAAGGAATGTTGGCAAGTAAAATTATTTACTTAGAAGTGCACATCTAGGTTGGTCACTGGGGCCCTTCCAGGCTATTTGGAAAATGCTGGCATCCCAAGTATGTGGCAAGAGCTGGCCAGGGTGAAAAAGCTGCTTTGTGTCATTTTGTTTGGAGAAGGGAGATCTGCTTTGCTGAGAAACAGCCTCCATGCTGACAGCAAGCAGGGGTGGGAGATACACAACAGCCCCCTCTCTGTGTGGCGAGGTCCCAGAAGCTAATGACGGGGCCGGCGTTACAAGGATACATCATTTTAAGGTAACTGGCAAATGTGGTTTTGTCCCACATTAGGAAAGTGTTATGAGCCCACGTTGGAATCCTGGAAAAGCAGGAAAAGTGCGAGGCGAGCTTGCTGGCCGTGCTATGCCCCGGAGCTGGCCCAGATCACCCCCCGCCCCCAGTAATACCCTTCCTTCTTGCTAGGTTTCTTCCAGGTTTCTTCCGAGCACATTTTCATGTACACAAGCATGCGTCTCCCACACGGCTTCAGGCAGTGTGAGCAAAGTCTTCTCCAGCTGAGAACATTCTTTGAGGCCATCCTTGTAAATGCTGGCCTCCAGTTTCCATCTCTGGCCCTAGGGGGATCCCCCCCCCCCCCGGAGAGGCAGGCCAGGCCTGGAGCCCGTGCTGTGGGGCTTGAATGGCCATCTGGGGGTTTCAGCTTTGTTTTGCTGTGAAGTGGGGACAGCCATACCTATTGAAGACGTAAAACGTGTGAATGATGGTGTGTCTGGGGGGCACAGTCAGTGAAGCACCCAGCTCTTGGTTTCAGCTCAGGTCATGATCTCAGGGTCGTGACATGGAGCCCCGCATCGGGCTCCGTGCTCAGTGGGAAGCTTGCTTAAGTCCCCCCCCTCACCGCCCCCGGCTCTCTCTCCCAAATGAATAAATAAATCCTTAAAACACACGCACACACAACATACAAATGGTTATAAAGCACACAGACACTGCCTGCCCACAGTGTGTCCTCGGGAAGTGTTTCCCTATGGCTGTACTTCTCATCACTGTAAACAAGGTTGGGGAACACCTCTCCGCGCCTGAATGTCAGGTGGTGTCACGAGCAGCTTCCCCGGGGCTGAGTCCCAGCTGCAGGATGACCAAGGCCCCACAGGGGCTCCAAAGTGGGACATGACCTCCTTCTTTTGGGGGTCAAAGGGTGTCCAGACAGAGTAGCTTAAGGCAGGAGGGCCGGTGCCAGAGGGCAGACCCGGGTCCCTGGAGGTCACCCTACGCCTCTGAGCGGCCATCTGGGGCGGCAGTGGTTTTCGTGATCCACAAACTATTTGTTACACTAAAATGAAATCTCCCTTGTTTCTTGTCCTTCACTCTGAGGACAAACCATCAAGAAGGGGCGCCTGGCTGGCTCAGTCGGAAGAGCGAGCGACTCTTGATCTCGGGGTCCTCGGGAGGTCCCTCAGAGTTGTACACTCAGGATTGGGCATCTCCCTGGGGGCAGCTGACGTGCCCACTGCTGGCCCCGTGGCATGGGCAGAACTGGGTAGGAAGAAGTGTGCATCCCACCTGGAGAAGGAGGCCTGCAGGTCACACCATCCTGTGGCCCCAGGTTTCTCACCTATGGATCATGCCATAGAACCTCAGAGCAGCGGTTGGCAGATTTTTTTTTTTAATAGAAACTTTTATTGAACCAATACACACAACAGCCCCAAAATTGGAAAGTCAAAGCTGTCATTTGTGAGTATGGATGTCCATGTTCCAGTGCAAAATGTTTGTGAACGCACAGAGCCCATGAGACTGCCACGGCACTGGCCGAGCACACACAGGGGCCCGGGCCTGGGGGAGGATGAGAGCCCCAGCTTCCCCCACCCCCCGCCGCCTACCTAGGCCTGCCTCTGGGTCTGGCAGGCAGCAGCGAGGAAGACTGGCTCACAGGCTGGCCGTGGCAGGTGTGTGGTCTGTTGGTCTCATGTTCGTGGCTTTCCTTCGCAGAACGGGGATTCTCTACTTAAAAGGAATCCTGGAGCCTGCAGGGCCCAGGAGGAAGTCTTGGTTTAATCGTCAGGAGATCATCCAAAGACTTCTCTTTCTTCAGTGTTTGACTTCCTAGAGTCCTGGCCTGGACTTGGGCCCGCACCTCGGCCTCATGTGTCTTATCCTTGGTCTTTGCCCGGCTTCCCCTCGGAAACCTCTGGAAGGCCAGACTTCATCCTTCCAAGTGGTGATGGGCAGCTGTCAGGTGTCTGGTTTCTGAGGACTCACTCGCTGCTCTTCTTGAAGGGGACTTTGGATGGGGCCGAGAAGGGGGACCGTAACGGCTGTGTGTCTTCACTCTGGACTCTGGAAAAGCCACGAGGAAGGAACGCAGTCGCGTCCCCCAATACCTATTCACTTACTTAGGAAGAAAAATGACTGCTGCTGAAAACCAGAGCGGCCCCCAGGCCCTGTGGTGCTCGGCGTGGCTAGGACAGGCCAGGCAGAGCCCCCAGCTCTCATCCAAAGCCTCTCTTCCAGAGATGCGCATGGAGACACATGAGGGTCTGTCTCCTGAGGTCTGCAGAGCAGAGAGCGGCCATGGACCCAGGGAGTGTGATATGATGTTTTCTCACGAAATAATCAGAAGCAACCCTGGGGGCTCAGGGGGTTCTTGGGGTGCAGCCCTGAAGGGAGTGGGGGGTCCTGGGTTTTCATGGAGTGCGACCTGGGGGGCCCCAGGGTTTGTCAGGGTGCAATCTGATGAGGCTTGGGGTTTCTTGGGGTGCAATCTAAGGAGCCCCTGGGTCTCAAGATACAATTCTGGAGGATCCTAGTGTCTTGGGGTAAAATCTGGGAGCTACAGGGTTTCTTGGGGGGCAACCCTGGGGGCACAGGGGTTCCTCAGGGGGTTGTCGGCAGCCTCTGTGCAAGTCAACCTTGCTTGTTCCCACTGTAGGCTGGGGGGCCCTGCTGCATGTACCCCAGGGAATAGCAGGAGTGACTCAAGCCTGAGAACCATCAGGGGGCGGGGCAGCGGGTGCAGCAGGGACTTCCTGGAGGCCAGCGGGAGGGGACTCGCACCACAGACACTCCTCTGCTCTTGGGGGGAAGTGGGTGTGTTCAAGGAGGCTCCTGCACACTTCTCTGAAACCCAGTGTCCCTGGCGCCTCTCAGCCCATCGGAATCTTCAGCTCCCAAAGGTTCGCTCCCCAAACCCTCCTGACTCCGCCCTGGGGAGCCCAGATGGGACTGGCACCAGGAGGCGAGAACCCAGGCCCCGGGGCACAGGCGGGCAGATTGAGGAATCCTGCAGGTCAGAATTCTTCCCTTAGATCTTCTGGGAATACACCCACCTACATTCTTGGACTAGTTTAAAAATCTACAGGCTTGTTTTTCCCCCCACAACAGACAATGTTTCATAGAAAGGAGGTGCTGGTTAATAATGCTGCAGAGTAACAAAGCTCTCCTCCTAAATGTACACATATCTCCTTCTTAGGCAGTAATTACAAAACAAGGGGTTTTTTTGTTTTTTGTTTGTTTGTTTTTAAACACATTCCTGGACCCAGCCCTGGAATTCCGAGCCTTGGCTCAGGAATCTACCAGCGTACCTGCCCCTCCCCCGATGTGATTTTGGTGATCTGGGTTGGGAAAGCCACACTTCTGGCTTGCGGGTGGGGGAACCCAGGTGAAAGGAGGTTCAGTTAGCATGGGCCATGGCCAGCCTCCTTTCATATCTGCAGTGAGCATCGGACACGGTTCTATGCAGAGCTCGGAACCCGCCAACAGGCCGATGCGGTTGATCCTAGTCTCATCCCCATTTTCTACAAAGGAGGAAACCAGGGCACAGAGAGGTTAATTAACTGATCGAAGTCACAGAGTAAATCATTGGCCCCTCCAGGATTTCAAAATCAAGCGTCCTGCCTGACTCGCAGCTGTGCTCCCAGGTGGAGAAGACAGAGGGTCTCCCCTGAGCATGAACACGTACCACTTGGGGGGTGCACAGGCCCCCAGCTCTGCAGAGAGATACCTGAGCGACGAAGACCCAGATCAGCTGGCCTTTATCTTTCTCACGGTTGTGCTCACTGGTCCAGCCTTGGGAGGCTTGCAAACTTCAGAATGAGAAACATTGCTGGAGCCCCTGCCCGAGGTCAGGGAAGTGCGAGGGGCGGTCTGTGAGCCGGTCCAGCGGCCCCTGCGCCCCGTGCTCACTCCCACGGGGTGTCCTGCACCTGGTGTTCAGCCAGGCATGCGCACGGCCCTTGCTACAAGCAGCAGATGCGTTCCTGAGCTGTGGCGTGGGGGGTTATAAATAAATTATATGTTATATTTTCAAAGGAGTATGTTTAGAGAGAGTCCTACATTGATGAACGCTTTGTAAACTAGTACCATTTGATTAATAATTCCTGGACCCTGTTTCCTGGG
Organism: Ailuropoda melanoleuca; assembly: GCF_002007445.2. NCBI lineage: Eukaryota > Metazoa > Chordata > Mammalia > Carnivora > Ursidae > Ailuropoda > Ailuropoda melanoleuca. Next base: position 111,047,804 of record NC_048218.1, on the reverse strand, counting down.
GGGAGGGAGGAAGTGGAAGGGTAGGGAGGGCTCACAGACGTTCCCCAAGGCAGCATCCACCCTGGTGCCCCCTTTCTGCTCACAGATTCTAACTGCTAATTGCTCCCAACCCAGGCTGTGCCAGAAGGGTCCCCGGCTGAGTTTGGGAACCAGCTGGATGCTGACCTAAGAACATGGCCACAGAGCCTTCTACTCCGGGCCAGGCCCGCTGGTTGGGGTTCCCTCTCGGTGGAGAGCTGCTGAGCGATTCCTTCTGTAATTCCTAAGTGTTTCCAAGCAAAACCACAAAGCCCCAGGCCGCTGGTCCTGCTACTGTTACTTCTGTGCTTCTGTCTAGAAACAGGAAGAGGAGAATGGACCGGCCCTCCCCATGTCCTCTCCCCCCCACACTGTTGTCAGACCTGGGTTCCCCGCCACCCCCCAGGGCTCCCAGCCACCAGAGGGCCTGCAGGACCCTGGAGCTTCAGTTGACATGGCCCGTTTCACAGACTGGGAATCCCAGGCTTGCGGAGTTTCGGGGTGCAAGTCGAGATTCTTACTGAGTTCTCTCCCAGAACTGAAAGGGCCCGAGCTTAACGTTGCACCTCTGTCTTCCCTCCTGCCCCAGGCAGGGACCCTCCAGCTGTCCCCTCCCCTTGTGGTCCCCTCGGGGCTATCCCCTCGGATGCCCCTGCACCGGGCTCCTCCTGGGCCTCACTGTGCCCTGGGTCTCCTCCTTCCTCTTCCCCCAGGGGTACTCACCCTGCACACTCCTGGGGTGGCGGGCAACTTCACACCATCACAGCTTCCTACCAGCCCTTCCTACCATCCTCATTCCTCGGGAGAGTGGGTCCTTCTGAGGCTGGGAGCTCCTCTGCGTTGGAAGTCTTCGAGTGGAGCCTGGTGAGCGTGCCAGGGATGGTGAAGGGGACGTGCTGGCATGGAAGCTGGAGGTCAGGAACTTTGCGGCTGGAACATTCCGGAATCCTCAGATCTGCCTGGCATGGCCCACTGCCACCGATCTCGGGCCCTGGTATCTCACTGCTGCGATCCCAGACGCCGGGGCTCACACTGGCTGAGGGCTCAGGAAAGGCTCGCACAGCCCAGGATCCAGCATATGTGCACGTGGATGGACCTGCACTCCTGAAGGTCTCCAGGATGCGTGTTTGGTTTTTTGTTTTTTTGTTTTTTGTTTTTTTAAAGATTTTATTTATTCGACAGAGATAGAGACAGCCAGCGAGAGAGGGAACACAAGCAGGGGGAGTGGGAGAGGAAGAAGCAGGCTCCTAGCAGAGGAGCCTGATGTGGGGCTCGATCCCAGAACGCCGGGATCATGCCCTGAGCCAAAGGCAGACGCTTAACGACTGCGCCACCCAGGCACCCCAGGGATGCATGTTAAGCAGAGCATCTAACCACATCTTGCTGTCATGTGCTCATGCATAGTAGGTGTTCGGGGAGCCTTTGCTGGATGCATGAACGCATCAACGAATGAGTGAGCAAACGCATGCGCCAGTGATCTCCGGGGTGTGCTTTAAGCCAGCAGTAGGGGCTTCTGTCCTATTCCACATGGGCTCCAGGGGCAAAGCACCGTAGACCGGGCGCCTTCAACAACATCTATTTTCCGCCGGTGCTGAAGGCTGAAAACCAGTGATTCAGGCGTGGCAGGGCTGGTGCCTTCGAGGCCTCTCCTGGGCCGTGCAGACAGCTGTCTTCTCCCCTTGTCCTCATGTGATCGTGCCTCCGTGTGTGTCTGCGTCCTGATGTCGTCTTCTGAGTAGAGCCCACCCTAGTGATCTCATTTACCTCGATCACCTCTTTAAAGACCCATCTCCAAATACAGACCCATGCTGAGGTCCTGGGAGTTAGGGCTGCAGCATATGAATTTGGGGCAATCACAGGTCAGCACACTGAAGGAGCGTGTGGCTGAGGGTGGGGGGAAGGTGCCCCCCAAGCTCCTTGCAGGTGAGGTCCTGCCTGCCATCCCCAAGCAGCCTCCTACATGCAGAGCCCCAAGTGGGGCTCTTGTCTGCGTTGGTTTGTGTGGCTTTGGTGGCTGGGCCTCTCTGTGTGGCTACAGGGACCTGGTCTCCTCCAACCCCAGTCTTGGCGATTTCTTTCTCCATCTTACCTCCCATCTGAAGGGTCAGGCCTGGGACTGCAGACTAGCTTCCAGGAAGACAGGCCTTCCCTGGTCCCCCTCCACCCCCAGCCCCAAACAGACAGGCTCAGTGAGGGCAGGAGCCCCCTTTCCCCACTGAAGCCCACCCCCTTCAGCTGGGATTCTGTCTCAGACCCTGCAGGTGGGGCTATGCACAAGGGGAAGTGTCCATGTATCTCCAGGGACAGGCTCTCCGTGTCCACCTCCCTGGGCCTCTGTCCCAGACAGCGTCATTCTTGTGTGATTTGGTGGGAACACATTGCTGTCTGGGTGGGCAATCTGGACTGTGGTCAAGAGAAGCACACTTGGCCTGGCCCTTGGTTTGTCAGCCATGGTTGGGGAGCTGACCTCAGCACAGTTCAGTCCTCTGCTGTCCCAGGCTTGGTTGGGACAGTCAGTCGCCCAGAGCCTCCAGGGTCCCGAGGCTGCCCATGGTCAGCACTCCCCACCCTGGCTCTGTGGGGGAGACTCCTGGGTCTTCTAGGGGCCCCTGACCACAGTTCCTTGCAGGAATCACTGTTTACCTGTTTTTTTTTTTTTTTAAGATTTTATTTATTTATGTGAGAGAGAGAGAGAGTGCACATGCATGGGGGGGAGGGGCAGAGGGAGAGGGAGAAACAGACTCCCCGCTCATTGGGAGCCCGATGCAGGACTGGATCCCAAGACCCTGGGATCATGACCTGAGCCGAAGGCAGACACTTCACCAACTGAGCCATCCAGGCGCCCCAGGAATCACTGCTTATCTTAAGATCCATGTCATAATCTGCACCGCTCACCCCATGGTGCTTTTGAATTCGGTGCTGAACGTGAAAAGAACAACTGGAGCATCAGGGATTGGTACTCATTTCAGCAACCTAGTGGGTTCACAGATGAGATCACACACAGAATAAAGGAAGGGGATGGTAATGCGTTTGAAATTAAATCACAGTTTTTATTATAAAGCACTGTTCGTCAATTCCGTCTGCCTGGGTTTGTAACATGTAACGTACCATGTAAGTGGAGTGTTGTGGTTCCCTCTTATGTCCGCAGGATGAAGGTCAGGTGTTATCGATGCTCTAAATTTTCATTAAATATTCACATTCTCTTCTGTAGAGACACGTATGTTTTAGCAACAGTTGTTCATGTCTTTCTTGGCACCGTATGCCCCAGGTGGTGCCCACTATTCCTGCTCAGCTAGAGAGACACCGTGACACATTTGTCAGAGACACACAATCAGACACATGCTTTATCCAGGAAATTTTGTCTCTCTCGGAATAAATCTGTATTTCACTAAAAAAAGAAGTTTAAGAAGGACGCAGATGTGAAGGGGAAACGGAGGGAAAGAACTTCACACGTCCACAAGTTCAGGTCTGGACAAGCTCCCCGAACAAGGAAACCATGTTTTTTGGGGCCAAAGGTTCACAGACGTTTGGGGGCGCTCGTTTCACTCTGGGGCGCAGAGGGGTGGTCCAAGGTGACATCTCGCACTTGGTCACCTGCGGTCGGGGAAGCATTGCTGTGCTTGCCTCTATAAGGGAAGCGTTTTCTCCTTCTAGCTCCAATGGCATTTTTAAAAATAAACTTTTTATTTGAGAATCCCTTTAGATTTATAGAAACATGGCAAGGACAGTGCAGCGTTCCTGGATAGACACCCCCCGCCCCCGTTCTCCCATTGTTACCCTGCCTTACACAGTCACGCTGTCATGCCTAAGGCACCAGGTCTGGGACATGACGCCTAACTAAAGCCCATAGCATATTTGGAGTTCACTCCTGGGAGCCCACTGTCCTTTCTCTGTCCCAGGACCCCGCCCAGGACACTAGGAGACGTTTAGCCCTTGTGTCTCCTCCTTGGGGTCCTACTGGCCACCACAGTTCTCAGACTTGGCTATTGATGACCCTGGCAGTTTTGACAAGCGCAGGTCAGGTGTTTTGCACACTGCCAGCTCCTCAGCTGGGATTGTCTGGCGTGTCCTCCCACGTAGGCTGGGGCTCAGGGAAAGCCCGGCGGGAAACAGAGAGGCTGAGTGCCATTCCCACCACCTCACGTTGAGGGCACCTGCTCTCAGCACCACTCACGCGTCACTGTGGACCCTGATCTCCTGGCTGAGATCCCAGACTCCTGAGCTCTGTGCTCTCTGCAGAAGGAGCTCAGCTCGGGGGTGGGGAGGAAGCCCCGTCACCCTGTCTCCTTGGTGGGGAGCTAGCCACGCAGACGGTTTGGAAATCTTCTGTGAGGGGGATTTGCCTGCTCTTATACACTCATTTAATCAGTTGTTGTGTCGGTATGGACTCATGAGTATTTATATTTATACTTTGAATTACAACCCCAAACTGCGTTCATTTTGTTGCTCAAATTGCTCCAGCTTTGGCCACCGAGAGCTCTTTCGAGTTGGGGGCCATGTCCTTTCCACGCCTCAAGCCTTTTGTGCTCTGAGCGGGGCCTTGCTCTCAGGCACCGCGGTGCTCCCGGCTCAGCTCCTGGGTTTCCCGCCCGGACCCAGAACCGGCCGCCTCTCCCAGAGCCCGGGCTCCTCCCACTGAGGAGTGGGATTAGCAGGGGCCCCGGGGGCTGGGTTTGCTCATTGTCACTGGGGTCACTCCTTCCAGGTCTTCTACATTCTAGGTGGCATTTTATTTTATTTTTAACTTTTTTTTTTTAAGAGAGAGAAAGAGAGAGGCAAGGGGAGAGGCAGAGGAAGAGGGAGAGAGAGAATCTCAAGCAGCCTCCACGCCCAGCACTAAGTCCGACGCGGGGCTCCATCCCAAGACCCTGAGATCATGACCTGAGCCAAAATCAAGAGTCGACACTGAACGGGCTGAGTCACCCAGGCGCCCCTCTGTTGGCATTTTAAATAAAGGATCAAGTTCATTCCACAGGAAGGCTGCCGGCTTGTGTGTGACCGCGGGCAGTCACTGGGCCCCTGGACCTCAGTTCTCTGGACTGGGAGCTGGCGCTGAGACTCCCTGAGGCACCTTTGCCCTCTTCTACTTTGGGACCCTCTTCTGAACACTGAAGCTGGAGTCCATACATTCTCCAAGGTATGGAGAGCATGTTTCACCCCTCAGGGCACTGGACTAAATGTCACTTAGCGTTCCTGGACGTTCCGGACCCCTCAGATTTGTTCATTCTTCCAGGATCACTCATTTATTCAACACACACCCTTTTGGAGGACTTGCTGAGGTCCATGCACCCAGCTCAGCACTGGGGAGGCAAAAACATATCCAGGGAGAAGGCAGGCGGGAGCACCAAGGACTGCTGCGGTCCTACTTCTTCGGTGCAGGTGCCTGGACGTGGGGTGAGCTCAGGACAGGTGGGCTCTGCACCTGCTGGCAGAAGGAACAGTTGCTGGTGCTCCAGGCAAGGGGAGGTGGGATGGGGGGGAGGCCATGCCCACCCACTCCAGAGGGGGCAAGAAGCTCCTCCCTCAGGCGGCCAGTTATCACCCCTTGGCTCCGACCTCTCTGGAAGCCCCAGCAGGTGGATCCCTGCGTCCTGATCCCATCAGGAACGCGCTTGGGTGCAAGGAACAGAACACCTGGCTGTCAGGGCTTCAGTGACCCCAGAAGTCCTGAGCTGGTCCACCCTGTGGCAGCTTTCTTTCCACTCTGCCGTAGTCATGTTTGTCCTCGTGCTGTTTCCCTCGGATCTCCTGGGCTCCTGCTCTAAGTGCCACCCAGGGGGGACCATGAGAGGGAGAGCAGCCCCAGCCACCTGCAGGATGGGGCCCAGCTGGCTTCCCTGGGCAGGCTGCTGGTGAGGCAGGGGCAGCTTCCCTCCTGTTCTAAAGATGGCAGGACAACTGAGAGCCGGTGAGTCATTCTGGAATTGGTGCCAGCTCTGGGACAAGGCAGCCCAGTGAGACCTTGAGGTGCCTGCAATAATCGTCCAGATCCCTTCAATGAACACTTGCCACCGGGCTGCTGGGAGGCGGCCCTGGGCCATCAGTCTCCTTTGGGGATGGCCTCAGGGGCAAAGGGTGGCCTTCCCCGGGCAGCCCACGCCGAGACAGACCCATGTGCTCCAGGACAGCTCCCACAGCACCAGCACCCGCTTGACCTGCTTCCCTCTTTCCTCCCGGGGTAGGACCCTACTCAGGTCTATCTCAGAGCCCATGTCCATGGCTCCAGCAGTGGCACAGGTCAGGGGCTCTCAGGGCCATGGCTGCAGAAGATGGTGTGTGCATGCATTGTGTCAGAGAGGGTACTGAGGCTCGGGAAAGGCTCTGCAAAACAGAAAAGGTGAAGTGCCAGGATGTGGCTGTGGACTTGTGTGTTTGGGGAGAGAAGCATAGGGAGGGGAGGGGGCCCTGTCCCAGCGAGCTCTAGGGGATCATGGTACCTAAATGCATCACACCGGCTTGTGGTCCCACTCTGGCCTCATGGTGCCATGAGCCGGGTGAGGCAGCCTGTGTCCTGCTTCCTGCTGTCCCTTCCAGCGGCTCTCTGGAAAATGTTACTTTTCAGGGCTAGGAATTCAGAAAATTATCCACATCATTGCCCACATGCTGCCTTTGACCCGGGGATACTAAATTATCAGACTTTGGTCCTGGCCAAGACCATCTTCGTGGCAACGACAAGCTTCCAGGAAGCTCTTTCAGAACTCCAATGGGAAGGAACAACAGGGGCTCTGGGCCCTGGAGATCGGCCGAGCCCCTGCCCAGAGCCGCGCCTGCCCTGTCTGCAGTACTTGGTGTAAGGCTGCCTGGCCTCAGCTAAACTGGTCTGAGACTTTTGTTTTCAGATTTGAGATATTTTTGGATGGGTGAGGATGGAAAAAATATGTGTCCCTTTTTCAGATAATTGCAGCATGCCCTGTTGTTGTTCAAGTTCTTGGAAACTCGAAGTTGTGGGCTGGGAAGTGGGAGTTCCTGGACCTGGGAAGCCACCCCCTCTCCCCCTCCCCCCACCGCTCCAGTTTCTGGGCAGGTGTGGGCATTTGTACTTCGGTGAATCAGGGAGCCAGCTGCACGGGCTAACGGAGAATGCAAGAGCACACCAGGTCCAGTGTGCCTCCTCCCTTCTTGGGGCTCTGTGAGAAGGCTGGAATTCCAAGTGTCTGTAGTCCCAGAAACAAGGGGGTGGTTGGGGTGGGCCCGCTGGCAAGGGGCAGCAGGGTGGGCGGGACTGTTTGGCTTTGAGGGAGAGCAATTTGAGGACAGAGATTTTATGAGGGGCTGCCTGGCAGGGTGAGGACCCCTAGCTTCCCAGCCGCACAATCTTGGACAAGCCTATGGGCCTCGCCCCTGCAAGTGAACATCTTGCTACCTTCTGAAGTTCAAGTTCACGTCGTCGTTCAGCCAGCGGAGACCTGGACATTGTGACAGAGCCTGGCACCCAAGATGGATAGACGCGGTAGGCGCTGGGATGTTCCAGCAAAGAGACGAGTTGGCGCAACTGTGGGGGATGGATGGGTGGAACTGGGCAGCACGGAGGACAGTTAAGAGGAGCTTGTTGGCCTGATGGTTCTGGATCTTTTATCATGTTGTGTTGCTGAACAGCTGGGTGACCTTGGGCAAGTTACCTAGGATTTCAGCTTCTTTCCCTATGGATAAGAAGAGGATCGTAATAACACCAGTCTCAGCCCCATTTAGGGGTCAGCAGGCTGTGACTTCCTCCCCCCCCCCTTCCACGGAGGCTCCTTTCCTGGTACCCCCTGCCTTGTCCTGTGGGCTGTTGGGCTGGGGTCTCCTAGAGGGCAGGAAAAGGTCTGTTCTATTCCCTAGTGTTCCAGAAGCATTTGCCTGGGGGAATGAATGCCCAGCTCCATCTGAGGACGGGAGTCATGACTTTTGACCTCTTGAGAAATCATGCTACCCCCTAGAGCAAGGCAGCGGCTGCTGGTCTTTTTCAAAGAGACATTGCGGGGTAGGAGTGGAATTGGAGTGGGGTTCAATCTCTGCTCTCAGTGACGATCCGAGGGGGGTCCCCGCAGGGCACGATGGGCAGGGCTGGACCCCGAGGGCCAGGTAGGTTGGGGTGTCATGGAACCGCACCCAAGATGTGCACAGCCCTCTCCAGGTGGGATTCTAAGAGAATTTGGTCCTGATGGTGGATACAACCCCCGTCCCTCTTCTGCAGGATGTAGGGTGGTATGTTCTTGCATGTGCTTTCCCTGTGTGAAGGGCTTCCCACAGGCTCATGGTCCTCAGGGTAAGGTGTCGTTGATGCCATTCTTTTGCATATGAGGAACAGCTCTTCTCATTCTGCAGAAGGGTGTGTGTTTTCCAAGGGGTCTTTGGAGGGTGCTGCCCATTTCCTGGATTTCATTAATGGGAAAACAGAGGCTGACTGACTGAGGGGGGGTTTGGGTCTCTGCGGATGCTGGAATTTCTCTGCCTCTCCTCCCCTGAGGATCCTTCTGGCCTGGGACCTGCTCTCCTGAATGCTCCTGGCTTATTTTAAGAAATCATGTGACGTTTAAAGTCTTCCGCGAGCCCTCCCTCCATTGGCCGGACCTTCCAGGGACTTCTAAAGCATCTTGGCTTTGTCCTTCATGGCTGTGCTGCTTTATGTTTGCAGGACCCGGCTGGAGTGTAAGCTACAGGCGGGCAGCGAGGTCTGGGTTCCCGAGGGCACAGTAGTTATAGCACGGAATGAATGAATGAACGAATGATTGAGTGAATGAATGAGTGAATGAATGAATGAACAGCCAGTTTTGCAGGGATCAGGACTCCAACTTTCGCCCCCACCTGCGGCGCGTGAACGCTCGGAGCAGGGGCCTCCGGGTGGGTCCACCATTTGGCGGTCCCCCCGGGACGGGCGGGGAGGCCCGGGGGG
>NC_048218.1:111035957-111038811 GCF_002007445.2 Ailuropoda melanoleuca | reverse complement strand
AGTGGGATGAAGCTTCTCTGGAGAATTTCTGGGACTTGTTGTGGGTAACAGGGCCCAGAGAGGGTCACAGAAGAGGGAAATCACCCCCATCAGGACTTTGGTGGCCAGAGCCTCTGGCGCTGGCCCTGGAGGAGCTGTGAGAGCCGCCCCGATGATCGTCCCACAGGCCCCAGGGCACTGGCCACCCGGGGCCGGCATCACGTGCAGAGGAGCCCCGAGGTTGTCAGATGGGCGGCAGGAGCACAAGCCGGGGGGGTGGAGGTCCCCTGACCTTGTTTCTTGTGAAGTTGCCACAAGGCCTGCCTGCACCCCACTGGGTGAGCTCAGACCCCAACTCTGCCATCTGCGCGGGTGAGGCAGTCCTGTCCTGTCCGCCATGTGCTGTGACATGGCGGTGACCGTCCGGCTCCTCGTGTGTGCTGGGCCCTTGCCGCGGTCCACACGGGCGTCCTGTGTGCAGCCAGATGTCCTGTCACCTTTGTCCGCTGGGCTGTGGCGGCCTGTGACTGCAGTCACTCCGTGTGTGCTCGAGGGAAGCGGGCTCTGGCAGCTGGCAATCAATATTGCAGACGGGGCTGCCTTTTTGCATTTGAAATGGCATCCTTCAGCTGTGGGGACTCCAGTGTCAGAGTGGATGTGAGGGGACACAGGCCACCTGGCCGTCCACAAGAGGGCTGGTGGTGAGGGAGGTTTTTAGAGGAGCTCTGAGATGCAGCCAAAGGCCCTGGCCGATGCCTCTTCCTTCGGTCCCCACCAGGCTCGGTTTGGCCACCCCGTCTTTCCTCTGCGTATCAGTTCTTCTGGGAGCACTGCGGGTGTTGGGCCTGATTAGGCCTGTGGCTTAAATGAATAAAAATCACACTATTCATGTGACTTTTAGGGAAATACTCCTTCAGCTTAGCAGTTTGATACCTTCCAAAATGTCAATCATTTAGGAGGATTGTACTAAGCTCTTTACACTGTGGTATGAAAGAGCACCAAGACTTTTCCCAAAGGAAATGTTTCATGGGCAGAGGTTGCCAAGAAAAGGGGTGAGCACGGGGTGGGGCAGGTAGGATGAGGCCCGTGCCACCCGTGTTCCTGGACACAGCCCTGCCCGGCCCCATCCACCCGTCAGGGACCTGGTGTGCAGCCTGGAAAGGGAAGCCTAAGGTGTTCGGGATCTGTGAGTGATCTTTGTAAAAGGGACCTTCACCTGTTGTTCTAAGAAAGACCCCCTTTGTGGGGAGAAGGGGAAAGGGCATGAGGGTTCCCACACAAACTCCCACACCTGCTCTGGTGATCGAATAAAACCAGGGACATCGAACCCCGTCCTTTCTAATTTTGAAGTCGGCAGCACCTTCCCAGGGGACAGTTCACGGTCCGCCGCATTTCCTTTTCGCATGTATCACTGTCCAGAGTTACTTCTGAAAGTTCGTATTTTGGTTTTCTTGATTCATCACCAGGCAAACAACTCAAAAGAAACGCTTACGGACAGACGTCGTTTGTCTGAGTCTCATCACCTGCCACTTGGCACTAACGTTGCTACGAGGAGCTCCGAGTGCTGGATTCTGTGGATGCTGCCGCTGGTTTTGTTGAAGTTGGGGGGCCTTCACGCCCAGGGCAGAGTCAGTGGTCCCTGGGTCACCGATCACCCCACAGTGCGAAGCTATATTGCCAACTCTGCAGGAAGAATGGAAACTGAAGCCACACGCTCCACAAGCTACGAGGAAAATGATGTGTATTTGAGAGGTGGGCATAGAACCTGGAAGGTTCTATTTCTTTAAAAAAGCCCTCATAATCTATCCATTCATATATATGTGTGTGTATATACATATATTTCATTCCAGTGTAGTTTGTACACAGATATGTTAGTTTCAGGTGTGTAATATAGCGACTCAACAATTCTACACACTCCTCTTCCTGGTGAGCTGGGGCTGAGGGCACAGCGGGTAGAGGGGACACTGAGTCTGGGACAGGACGCAGACAGGCTTGGGCTCCTGCTGGGACGCCACAGATCCCTTGTTACTGTTTCTCAGGTGGAGGAGAACCAGCCAGCCCCCTTCCTCACACGCCGCTCCCAGCCTCAACCCCACACCAGCAGGGCCCAGTGTTTGTGGACACAGTGTCTATGCAACTTCCTACAGATAGTTTTGGATGGAGGGAAACATAATGACCACTCCGGTCCTGGTCCCTGTTTAACTCGGGGTCGGGCATGTGGACTGTGGGGCTTCCGAGCCCACTGCTCCAAGTGGGGTTTCCTTCTCTGGAACACCTGCTTCGTTCTGAAAAGCTGCTGGGGCCACAACGAGCTATTATTTAGCAGGGAACTGGAAGCTCACAGACGCACCTCTCTGTCGAGACCTCTGCGCGTTTCTCTGTCTCTGGGCCTCCACCTCTAGGATGTTCGGTTTGTCTGTTCTGATCAATTCAAGGTTGTTTTGGGAAACAAGCCAAGATCTAAGACAAGAGAGTCTCATTTTGTTCACTGGCAGGCCCCACTTGTTGCTCAACTCCTCTGTGAGATCTGCCTAACTCAGCCTTCTGTGGCTAACTCTCTCCGTTGGTAAAATCAGGATGATGGTGGATAGAAGCAGGCAGAATGTAAACATTAAGGACTCGTCATCCTAAGCTCCTTGCAAGTAAGAGGTGCGTTATTCACGGTGGGGGCGGTGCAGTGAACATTCTCAGGCTTGCCAAGACTGGGTACTTACTGTGCACTTTTATTTTTTTTTAATTTTTTTTTAAAGATTTTATTTATTTATTTGACAGAGATAGAGACAGCCAGAGAGAGAGGGAACACAAGCAGGGGGAGTGGGAGAGGAAGAAGCAGGCTCACAGCGGAGGAGCCTGATGTGGGGCTCGATCCCATAAC
>NC_048218.1:110968534-111031417 GCF_002007445.2 Ailuropoda melanoleuca | reverse complement strand
AAGGCAAAAAGGCAAGAAAAGTGGGGGGAGAGAGCCCCAGAAGGGAAGGTTTCTGACCGGCTGGCTGGCCCATTTTACAGATGAGTAAATTGACAAATAGGCATCTGGATCAAACCTGTGGCTAGTGCTGGCTCTCCGGCTCCTTCTCTAGAATCGGCCTGGCCATGCTGGGTGAAAGCCTTTTGTTCCCTCCCAATACCCTCTCTACCCCTGTGAGCTCCTGTCCGGGGGTGGGGGGGGGAGGGAGGTGCAGGGCATTCCTGCTGGAGAAGCCACCAGGTTCCGCCAGCAGCGTTACTGTCCTGAGCCTGCCACCCAGTGAGTCCGCGGCTCTCTCAGTGGGAGGCTTCCTTAGGGTGGCTCCCAGTCACGGGAGAGGCTCAGGGAGAGGCCTTGTTTTGTGGCTGGGCCCCAGGGTCGTGGGAGCAGGGGTGGGGTGGGCTGGGGTCTGGAAGATGTGTGGAGCCTGGACTGCCCTAGAGCCAGCTGGTGCACCTGGAGACCGCTGTGCTCAGCTCTGTGGATCTGCAAAAAGCAGTCCTGTTTAGTGGTCAGTAGGTGTCTGGTGAAGCCAGAGCTGCTGTTGGTTCCCGGCAGTGAGCATGAGTGTGGGCAGCCATCATGGTCTTCAAAATGGTCTGGGGCCCCTGCACTGTTTAGCAGCTGTGGTAGAGGTCCTTTTGAAACCCTCCTGGCCCTGCAGTGGGGCCGTGCATGCTCGGGGACCTGGTATGGAAAGCCATCCCACTGCACAAAGGCATTGTTGCCATGCTGCCCCCACCCTACCCCCGCTTTGAAAACACCCACGCATTCGAGGTCGCTTCCATCAAAGTGCAACTGAAAGGGACTTGGCTTCTCTTAGGGTCGGGAAATGTTAGGAATCTTTTCTACTGTGTTGAGTCCTTAGAACTAAGGGCTGGGTCACCGCACCCCACAACTGTTCAGGCTGGGAAGTTACTTCTTGATGCCTGTTCCTTTCTTATAAAAGCAGGAAATGAGAATCTCCAGGTTTCTGGAAACTTCCTGTGGGACCCTGCTTATGGGGACAGGGTTTGGTGAACGCCTACATCTCCGAGTGGGTCCGCTGGGGGTCCACCACACCCACAGAGGTGGGCCCTCCTGCAGGCACGTTGAGCTGTCCCTGTCTTCATGCCCTCGGGACATCTAGGTCTTGGCTGTGTGCCTGGTGCTGGTGCAGCCCTGCGGAGTGTTCCTGAACCACCCCCCCAGGGGGCTGCCTCTGCTGAATTAGGAGGAGGATGCCAGTGAAGGCGAGGATGACCACCACCTGGGGCCAATCTTAGAAGTGTCCCCCTGTGTCACTGAGGGCATGAGGGTCAACAGTGATGACCCCTACACATTTTTAAAGAGTTATATTAATAAAAAAAAAGGTGGTGATCTGGTATTAATATATTTTGCCCCGAGTGGGCTAAATTAATGACAAATTTATGTTCAAGGAGTCTTGGTCAGTCATCAGGAAAATTCCCTTCAGTGGAGCATTCTCTGGTCAGGGAAGGGAGGTGCTCCTCCTCGAGGCCACCAGCTCCGGGAGAGAAGCCTTTCCAAGGCATTCCTGGGCTGGGCAGGAAGCCTGGGAGCGTCCCCCCCCCCAGCTTCCCCCTGGGCCCAGCCTAGTGACCTTGCAAGAATGACGCCTTCTTCTGAATGCACATCTGTGCTCACCGACGCGGGGCACTTGCTGGACAATATCTGATCTGCTCCCAACCTCTCAAGGCGTGGTTTTTGTCTGTATTTTCCAGAATTGGGCCCTGAGACTCGGCGCACTTAACTAGCTTGCCCGTGTTATGGGGCTGGTGGGTCTGGGGACAGAGCCAGTCCAGCCTTGGCCTCCAGGGGCCAGAGCCTGTGAGTGGATGGGGTGGCATGGTGCTGGGAGGAGCCCCGGATTGGAACTCAGGCCCGTCTGCAATACTGGCGCTTCTTCCCGAGACCACGGGTCCCCACGATTCCCTGTGAGGGGCCGGCGAGGTGTCCCCAGCTGGCAGGGTTCCCTCTGCAGCTGCTTCCTCGGACAGGGAGCCTGTGTCTCTCTCTGCTTCTGTCTTCCTTCCTCCCTGAGCTCTAACTGTGGCACGTGGGGGCTCCCGCCTTCCTCTTCCTTTGCTCTGAAGAGATGATAACGCTCCCTGTACCCGTTGCAGCCCCGGGTTTGTTCAACATTAGGAGACATCTGTGGGACCCTGTTCCAGCTTCTCGGGCCGGGCCGCGCCCGCGGGCACTATCCACGCCGTGTCCGCAGGCACCGTCCAGGTGGCTGAGGGTCTCAGTGGCACTCGCTGTGCCCAGAGGCAGCGGCCGGGTGTGCCCGGGTGGCATTTCAGCGCAGACTTTCTGAAACTGGCCAGCAGCCGTGAAACCACTGCCTGAGGTTTGGAAGACCCAGGAGCTCTGACAGCCGTGGGAGCAGGCAAGTGCTGGGGGGGGGGCACGGCCCAAGGCTTATGTCGGCCTGTGACTGCTTTGCTCTTTGCAGGGTAGGCCTGCCAGAGTCAGGACCTCGCTCCTGCTGCAGCTCACAGCTGCAGGGTGCCGCATGTCACTCATTGGGAGCGGGACGGGGTGGGGGGGGCAGGCCCACATCTGGCCTGCGAGCAGGGCGCCCTGGGGCCTGGCCAGCTATTAGCTGGGCGTCTGCGTTCTGTGCACATTCCTCCCGGAGCTGGGGCCGAGCTGGAACAGCAGCGCTGGCTCCAGGAACAAAAGGGCTCCATTGACTCGGTCCTGGCCTTCCTCCCTCCTAATTCATCACCTCTCAGGGGTTTGCTGAGGCTCACTCCCTCCCCACTGGTGATTTTGGACGCAGATCAAAGGCGCGGTTCAGGCAGCCCGCTGGGAGGAAAGAGTGGGCTCTGGCGGCCACAGACTTGGGGTAAAGCTGCCCTTTGTCGCCGTGAGTGTCCTTGGGGTTCCCCACCTGCAGCCTGGGGCCTCGCTGCCCCTCGCGGGACTCATACCAGCAGGCCCCACAGGGCTGTTTTGTGTGACTCGTGGCGCTGGCTGTCCCTCCCTGGCCACTGCTGACTTGGTCCCGCTGAATGTCCATAGCCCCGGGGTCTCCGGCTGGAACACCACTTCCTCATTCTTGGAGGCGCTATCTGATCCCTGACAGGGGCCAGCCCTGTGATAACCAGAGGAGGTGATGGGGCACCTTTGTGCTGGTGATCCGGGACAGGTGTGTTTCCAGTTCATCACTAAAAGATCTGAAGTGCCTGGTGGGCGGGGGTGTGGGGAGCGGGCCTATCTGTGCTTTTTTCCGCTGGGCTGGGCGGGTGGCTGAGTGAGGCCGGAGGGGCCCTTGGCCCGGTTAGGTGGCATTTTCTCCTGTCCCAGGCCCATGAGGGGAGGGGCACTTGTCATGTACGCTGCTGCTCGGGGGTAGGAGAAGCTTCCCAGATAATGAAGCTCTGGGTTTCTTAAGCCGATTTTTTACTCTTTTCCTACAAAACAATTTTCCTGTGCTCTCTGCCGGCTGTAGGCTTGGAGAAATGTCTTTCTGACGACAGCACCGCCCCAGAGGCCGTGTTTTCTTCGTGTGCTTGATGCCACATCCTGGCCATGCTTTTTGGGTTGACTGCGCCACGATCCCGCGTGTCACTCTGTGCCCTGCACTTCAGCCCCAACACGGCAGTGACCGCATGTCCCCACCTGTAACCGCTTCTATGCATGCACGGGTGTTGATGGCAGCACGGCTCGCCACGACGTGGACGCGCAGTAACGTTCACGATGACCGTCTGCCCGATGGCTGTGCGCAGCCTGCGTGCCCCCTTGCCTGGCAGTTCTTGAGCCAAGACTCTGGCTGCTCATGTTCCTGGAAGGACTTCCAAGCCTGGCCGAGAGGTCAAAGAACGCAAACTTTTCTCTTTTTTTTTTATTGTGGTACAATGCATAGAACATAACATTTCCCATTATAGCTATTTTCAAGTGTACAGGTCCGTGGTACTAAGCACATCTGTGTCGTGCTGGCAACGCCACCGTCCATCCCTGGATCCCTCTTCGTTTCGTGAAAGGAAAACTCTATACCCATGAAACACTCACTCCCCTTCCCCGCCCCCAGTCCCTGCCCCCAGGGACTCTGGCTCCACGAGTGTGGGTCCTCCAGGGACCTCGTAGAAGTAGGGTCACACAGTCTTTGTCTTTTTTGTGCCTTATTGCCTTTATTCCACTCACATCCTGCAGGTTCATCCACCCTGTGGCAGGTGTCAGAACCCCCACCCTCTTTAAGGCTGAATAATACTCCCATCGCATGGACAGCCGGCGGTTCAGGTGTCCGTTGTTGGACACTCGGGCTGCTTGACGGTCTGGCTGTTGGGAGTAACACTGCAGGGAACAAGGATGCACGAGTGTCTGTTTTGAGCCATGTTTTCGCTCCTTTTGGGTGTACATCTGGGAGGGGACACAGACTTTTGGAAGCCCCCCCCCCAGTAAATTGCAGTGGAGAGAACATGTGCTTATTGGAGCCTCGCTGTGTCCACCCGGTGTCTCTGAACGCCGGCACCCACGGGCTAAAAACCAGGCCTGCAGGCAAAGGAAGAGGGAGGCTTCTTACTGAGCAATTTTGACAGATCGTGTAAACGCTGTGATTAATGGAATGAGAAAGCAGGAAGAATGTCTTTCATTTAAAAAAAAAAAAGCCTTCAGGGTTGCTTGGTTTTATTTTCAATTAAAAGGGTCTGATTTTGTTTCTGGAGAATGGTTTTAATTTGGATAAATAGTTCAGTGTGGGGACCGCGTGCGGGAGCCCAGGATCTATGAGTGCAGTTACCCAGAGTTCCCTCGGCAACTGTTCGGAGGAAACACGGACCTGGGCCCCCCTGTTGGCCCGGCAGTGGCAATGAGCATCCGGTGCTGAGGAAGGGGTGGCGGGGGGCGGGGAGGCAGCCCTCCTGACTGGTACGCAGGACCTATGGGGGGCCGGTGGCCTCCCTGAGAGCAAGGGGCCCGAGCCTGGTGGTGGTCGCTGGTTAATTTTTATGCTCCAGGAATGTGTTCACAGCCTCATGTCAGGAATGCCAACGAGCAGGCCCTCGCCCCAGCCCGCCTCGCAGCTGGACCAGATTTACTGGCATCTTTTCCAACGTGGGCATTTGAAGCATTGGTCAGGTTTGGAGGATGCAGAGAAGGAGACATTCTTACAGGCTACAGGCGACTTGGATTATGGAAGCTTCTGAGGCCGGGCTGGCTTCAGGCCCCGGCACGGGGCTCTCTAAAGGCTGGGCCTCTGTGCCTTCTTTCCAAGGAGCTTGAATTTGGATCTCAGAATCGGACTGAGGTCGGGCAGGGAGGAAGTCCTGGGGTTCTGGGGAAGGAGCCCTCTGGTGGAGGGACTGTGGGTAGAGGCCCAGGCAGTAGCCTCCTGGTGTGTCTCTGGGGCAGGGACGGGGTTGAGGAGGGCAGAGGGAATAAGACGGCACAGGATGGGGCATCCGCTTGTTAAACTAGGACAGGTGTCAAAGCCTTCGCTCTCCATGCTGTTTAACCAGTGGGAGGGGAGGTCTGCGGTAGGTGCTGGCACCTCCTGGGGGGCCGTGGGAGCTCTAACGTGCACGGAGAGCTGCCGCAGATTGTCCCCCAGCAAGTGAGGCTGCATGGGAGGGAGGGTGGGCGAGGTGGCTGGGGACTGTGCACCTGGGAGGAATCCTGGCCCTCTGCATCAGGGGGAGGACCCTCAGCGTGGTGGAGGAGAGCTGTGGGCCAAGTGGGTGTGCACCGGGCCTGTGTCCTGGGCCTGCGTCCTGGGCTGCCCTGCTGGCAGGTGGAGAGGTAACCCGAGGCACACAGGCCCCTGACAGAGGGCACTTCTCAGCATAGTAAAATCTCTGGGTTGGGGGATGGGGAAGAGCTGTGGGGAAGGAGGGCCTCGGCACACAGGGTCCTGGCCTGCTTCTGGGCAGGCAGGTTGGGGACCAGTGCCCCAAGGGAGGTGTGATGCCTGGCCTCATCCTTTGGAGGCCGTGCCTGTTTGGGACCGCATGGACAAGCGTGGGTAGCATCCAAGACCTGTTTTCTGGAGCAGCCCCGGTGGCTCCCTGTGTGCCCTTCAGAGACCCTCCCGGTGGCCCACCGGCCAGGCTGCGATGTTAACCGGAGCCGGAGGAGACGGGATGAGTTTGGGGCAGCGACAGAGTCGATTTCTCTTGTCCTCACCCCTCCCCACCCCATGTACATAGGAAGGCCCAGGGTACAGGTCACCTGGAAAGGTACAGTTCGCTTTCACAGCATTTCAGCTATTGCTGGAGGAGCTGGCCCCGAATGCTGTCCCCACACTGCTGCGGGCTGCTGTCCTCACCCGCCTGAGCACCCGTGGCCTCCTCTACTCCAGGTATGAGCGAGTGCCCGGCCACCATGGGGGCGACTTTGACAGAGCTTCCTCTGAGCCTCCTTCGGGGAGGAACACGTCCTGTGTTCCGGACCTGTGGGGCTGAGCTCAGCTCTGCAGCCCAGAGCGTTCAGTGGGGTCCCGGGCCCAGCTTTGGGTGTTTGGTGCCAAGCTGGGGTTGGGTCACTGGGCTGGAGCTGTCAGAGCCTTTGGCCAATGGTGAGCTCTCTTGTTTGTTCTGCATTGACTTCGGGGCTGACTGCCCGCCTTCCATTTGTCTGAGCCTGTTGTTTCTGCTATGTTCTGCCTGGCGTCAGACCCGTGTGCATGTCCGTGTCCTGTGCTGAAGACAGAGGAGGCCCTCGGCTGGACAGTGCTGGCTGTTTACTCCGGTTGTGGACCCGGGACCGTCCCGGCGCTGCTCTGCACTGTCGCTGAACACGTGGCAGGGGGGAGGGGGCACTAAGGACACTCCCTGGTGACGGCGTGCACTGGGGGTCTTCTGGGGACCCTCCAGGTGTCATTTTCCTCCCTTGTTATTCTTTAGCTATTTAGCCTGGGAAGGAGCCTCAGTCCAAAGAAGTGTTTCCCTCCAGTCCAGCCCCTACCTCCCCCGACACGCAGCTGGGAAGGGGGTGGGCTGCGGGCCCCGACTAGCACAGCCCCCTGTGCCCTTCCTGATGCCCTCTGGGGTCAGGAGTCTCTCTCGCTCCTCAAATCTGAGCTCTTCCAAGGACAAGAACCAAGGCTGCTGCTTTCATCTCTGTTAAGATAAGAGCTTTCAGGGTTAGCTGGGTGCCTTTGGGCCGGGCCTGGAGTCTCTGTGCCGCCCCCGCACCTGCAGGCTGCCCCGCACACCGTCACAAACCAAGGACACGGTTCCACGCCCACATGGGAACATTCTAGAAGTCGATTCCTCACTGGGAGAGAGGGACGTGCTTGCATGTTTCTCCAGGGTTTCAGTAAGTTTTCCAGGCCCACCACTTCTTTTTTTCTGGAAGGTTCTCTTTGCAATTTACTCCATTAACTTTCAGGCAAGGCCCTTTGACGCTTCTCTGACAGACTTGAGAATCTAGCCCACTGTTATTTTCTTGGAAAACAGCCACATTTCAAGTTGTCCTGTTAATGAAAGTTGCCAGTAAGTGCCCGCTAGGAATCCGCACAGACTCCCCAATGAGAGGAGTCAACGCTGTTCTCTGCTCAGAGCACAAAAGAATGTTCTCTCTGGACGGAGCAAGTGGTGGGGTTTTCTTGCAGCCCGCGCTGTAAAAATGGCGAGAATTATTTCCTTTGTCTTCTGCCCAGAATGGTCCAGTGTTGATGCACACTCACCAGGATGTGTAATCTCTTGTCAAATATTTAAACGAGGGTTTTGTTCTTGGAAAAGTGCTGGGCACCCAGCAGATTTCTGTGGGGACGAGAGGGGCCCATCCCGCTTACCGGCTTTCTATCCTGCCAGCCCAAGGTCACGTTCACAAAAATCTTTCTTTGGGAATGAGCGCATTTAAAAAATAAATAAATACATAAATAAAAAACAAATTGTCCAAATTCTGGAGAGTTGTTTCCATCCGCGTCATGCTTTGCGTGGTGCCAGAAACCCACAGCTCGCTGTTGGAAGGAGAAACGGGGGAGGTGACAGCAGCTGGCTGTGCGTAAGGGCCACGCAGTCTCTGCCCATGCGCTGGCCTGTCGGCCGGTCTCTGAACGGACAGCAAGCGTCTGGAGGCCCGCGGTGTGACTCCGCCACCTGCCTCTGTTTCCCGAATGCGCTGTTCTGGTCCCAGCCTGGTGAAGGACATGGCACATGGCTGAGAACGGGCAGCTCTCATCTGCTCATTCCCTCCTTTTCTTGCACCTGACATTGACCCAGTGCTGGCTGTGTCCCAGGGGCTGGTGTCACTGTGCTGTGGGAAGGGGGCAGCAGGGTCCACTGGCTTGCTGGCTAGGGCAGCCTGGACATGGCAGGGAGGGCTGCCAGGTGCTGACCCTCCGCGGTGGTGTGTTCCTTGGAGCCCCTGGCGCTGCCACTGCCTGGCTGGCCTACCCTTCCCAGCAGGTCCCAGGAGGAGTCCCCAGGCCCCACGAGTTCCCAGTGCATGCAGAGGCCCCACGGGGGCTGACGGCAGTGGGCAGTGGGGGCCAGACCACTGGGGGAGCTCACAGCTTTTCTTGTTCTTTGGGCTGTGTTTGGGCTGTCACCCGCCCTGCTGGCCACTGGCCAGAGGGATTGGAGGGAGCGAGTCCTCTCTGCACCTGCCCCTGCGGACCCGTGCAGTTCGCCTCAGACACGTGCACCCCTGCTCATTCCACTGTGGCCTCTGTGTCCCAGGGACTGGAGGTCCAGCCTGGGGCTCTTTTTTTAATGTTTACTTAGTTCTTTTCTTTTGAAGTGTAGTTGACCTACAACATTATGTTAGTTTCAGGCAGACAACATAGTGTTTCAGCATTTATAAGAGTTACAAAGAAAACAGCACTATAAATCTGGATACTGTCTGTCCCCGTACAGAGTGGTTACACATTATTTATTATATTCCCTAGGCTGTATATGGTATCCTCTTGTCTTTTTTTTTTAATAAGTGCACATTTGTAACTTTTAATCCCCTTCCCCACCCCCCTTCTTTCTGGCAAATACCAGATTGTTCTCTTTGTGTCTGTTTATTTATTTATTTTTAATTCCATATGTAAGAGAAATCATATGGTATTTGTTTTCTCTGAATGACTTATTTCAGTTAGCATAACACCTTCTAGGTCCATCGATGTGGTTCAAATGGCAAGATACCATTCTTTTTTGATGGCTGAGTAATATTCCATTGTGTATATATTCCACACCATCTTTATCCACTCAGCTATCAAGGGAATTTTAGGTTGCTTCCATATCTTGGCGATTGTGAATAATGCTGCAACAACACAGGGGTGCATATATCTTTTTAAATTAGTATTTTTGATTTTTGGGTAAATAACCCAGTAGCAGAATTGTTAGATTGTATAATTCTATTTTTAATCTTTTGAGGAACCTCCATACTGTTGTCCACAGGGGCTGCACCAGTTTGCGTTCCTACCAACAGCACGCGAGGGGCCCCTTTCTCCGCATCCTCGCCAACACCTGCTGTTTCTTGTCTTTTCAATTTTAGCCATTGTGGTTTGGATCTGCATTTCCCTGATGATGAGTGATGTTGAGCGTCTTTTCATGTGTCTGTTGGCCACCTGGATGTCTTCTTTGGAAAAATGTCTATTTGGGTCCACTGCCCATTTTTAATTAGGTTATTTTATTTCTTTTCTTTTTCTTTTTTTTTTTTTGGTGTTGAGTTATGTAAGTTCTTTACATATTTCAGATACTAACGCTTTATTGGACATGTCACGTGTAAATATCTTCTCGCATTCCCTTGGTTGCCTTTCACTTTGTTGATGGCTTCCTTCAGGGTGTGAAAGCTTTTTAGTCTGATGCAGTTTGTTTAGTTTAGCTTTGTCGCCCTTGCCTCAGGAGACTGGTCAAGTCAATATTGCTGAGACCAACATAAAGAACTTACTCCTCTAGGCGCTTTACAGTTTCAGGTCTTGCTCTCAGGTCTTTAATCCATTTTGAAATTATTTTTGTGGATGGTGTAAGAAAGTGGTCCAGTCTCATTCTTCTGCATGTGGCTGTCCAATTTCCCGAACACCGTTTGTTGAAGGGACTTTTCCCCACTGTATATTGTTTCCTGCTTTGCCATAGAATCCTTGACCCTGTAGCTGTGGTTTATTTTTGGGGTCTCTGTTCTCTCCCATTGATGTATGTGTCTGTTTTTGTGCCAGTCCCACACTGTCTTGATGATCACAGCTTTGTCGCTATTACTGTAGCTTTGTACACTTTGAAATCAGGGATGTTGGCACCTCCAGCTTTGTTCTTTCTCAAGACTTTTTGGACTATTAGGGGTCTTTTGTGGTTCCAAACACATTTTAGGATTCTTTGTTCTAGTTCTGTCTGTGAAAAATGCTGTTGGTGTTTTGATAAGGATTGCGTTGAATCTGTAGATGGTTTGGGGGAGTTTGGACATTTTAGCTATATTAATTCATCCAGTCTGTTAGCATGAAATATCTTTCTGTTTATGTGTGTCGTGTTCAGTTTCTTTCATCAATGTCTTAAGTTGTTAGTGTACAGATCTTTCACCTC
Organism: Ailuropoda melanoleuca; assembly: GCF_002007445.2. Taxonomy (NCBI): domain Eukaryota; kingdom Metazoa; phylum Chordata; class Mammalia; order Carnivora; family Ursidae; genus Ailuropoda; species Ailuropoda melanoleuca. The sequence goes on along the minus strand of NC_048218.1, from coordinate 111,020,930 downwards.
CTTGGTTATATTTATTCCTGGATATTGTAAATGGAATTATTTTCTTAATTTCTCTTTTTGATAACTTGTTATTGGTGTATAGAAATGCAACAGATGTCTGTATGTTAATTTCGTGTCCTGCGACCTTCGGATTCATTCATTAGATCTGATAATGTTTTGGTTGAGGTCTTCAGGGGTTTCGATGTGTAATATCATGTCATCTGCAAATAGTGACAGTTTGACTTCTTTTCCAGTTTGGATGCCTTTATTTCTTTTTCTTATGTAATTGCTGTGGCTAGGGCTTCCAAAACTATGTTGAATAAAAGTGGTGAGAGTGGACATCCTGTCTTGTTTCTGGAAACGCTCTTAGCCTCTCACCATTGATGTTCACTGTGAGCTGCTCAGACATGCTTTTATTATGTTGAGGTATGTTCCTTCTGTGCCCACTTTGTTAAGAGTTTATATCATAAATGGATGGTGAGTTTTTCTACGTCTATTAGGATGATCACATGTTATTTATCCTTCGTATTGGTTTTTTTTTAAAGATTTATTTGTTTTTTTGAGAGACAGTGAGTGAATGCACCACAGAGGGAGAGGCAGAGGGAGAGAAACAGACTCCCTGCTGAGTGCAGAGCCCAACATGGGGCTTGATCCCACGACCCTGAGATCATGACCTGAGCCAAAATCAAGAGTCGGTCACTCAACCTGCTGAGCCACCCAGGCGCCCCATAGCCTTTGTATTGTTAATGTGGTTTATCCCATTGACCGGCTTGCAGATGTCAAACCATCCTTGCATCTACGGAATAAATTCCACTTGAGCATGGTGAATGATTCTTTTAACGTATTGTTGAATTTGTTTTGCTGTTTGTTTTTAAGGATTTTTGTGTCTTTATTTATCAGGATTATTAATTCATCATTTTCATTAATTTCATCATGTGTCTTTGTCTGGTTTCGATATCAGGGTCATTTTGGCCTCATAGACTCAATTTGGAAGCATTGCACTCTCTTCCCTTCTTTGGATTTGGGAAGGGTAGGTACTAACTCTTTAAATGTTTGGTAGAATTCACCTGTGAGGCTGTCTCATCCTGGACTTCTATTCTTTGGGAGTTTTAAAATTACTAATTTCATTACTTGTAATGGATTACTTGTAATCAGTCTGTTCAGGTTTTCTATTTCTTCGTGATTCAGTCTGGGAATTTTGTGTGTTTCTAGGAGTTTGTCCATTTCTTTTAGGTTTTCCAGTTTGTTGGTATATAGTTGTTCATAGTAGTGTCTTCTGATCCTTTGTATTTCTGGGTATCAGTTGTAAGTGCTTTTCTGTTTTTATATATTTGCGTGCTTTCTTTTTTTCTGGATGAGTCTGGCTAGAGGTTTATTGATTTCGTTTATATTTTCAGAGAAGCAGCTGTTAGTTTCATTGATCTAATTTTTTTTAGTCTCAGTTTCATTTATATCCACTCTCATCTTTATTCTTTCTTTCTTTCTACTAACTTAGGGTTTTGTTTATTCTTTGTGTAAAGTTAGATTGTTTAAAGGGAGTTTTCGTGTTTCTTGAGGTCGGCTTGTCTTGCTTTAAACTTTCCGCTTAGAACTGCTTTTGCTGCGTCCCATAGATTTTGGACCACTGTGTTTCCAATTTTGTTAGTCTGGAGTGGGTGCAGCCTGGGGAGTTCCTGTGTGCCCTTCACTGGGGCCATCATGGCCGGTCTCCCAGAGCGGTGTGGGTGTGGTCTTGAGGATACTGGGGTGCACTGTGTGGAGGCTGTCTTGGTGGGACAATTGGCACAGGACTGGGTGTGGGCCAGGGGCTCCTGGTGTGAGCGTCACTTGGTTTACCTTGGTGGATCAGCTGGACCTGGAGCACTTGGAGGCTGGGTGTTTCCCAGGGCAAGCTGCACCAGGGCTCCAGGGCCAAATGGCTGCCTTGGTGGGATGGCTGCTGCTGGTGTGGGTTAGGGGCCTGGGTTTGCTGGGGGGTCCTAGCAGGGCTGGCAGAGTGCCTGGACCCTGCTCACATCTGCACTAAAGGTAAAGGGGTACGTAAGAAATGGTCCTGGATGGTGCCTCCAAGCCTGGAGAGAGTTTCCTCATTCCTCTCCTGTTTGGCCAAGGTTGGGGTTCGGAAGTGGATTTCCTTCCCTGACAGCCTCATTGCCCTTCAAGCCGGGTTTCTCCCTGTGTCCCAGGGCAGGGAGTGTGTGCTGGGTCCCCTCGTCACCATGTCCCTGTGCTGCTCTCTGTGCAGTCCCTCTGTTTGCGCGGCCCTTGGCTCTTCTCTAGGAGGCATTGTTCTGTGTGCAGTGTAGATGCGGTGTGTCTATGGAGGGGGTGAGTTCAGAGTCTCCCACGGTGCCCTCTGGGCCCCAGTGATCTCTTAACCCACAGAATTATAATTTATATTTTCATAATTTCATACCCTGCCGAGTTCCCAAAAGGATTTGAAAAGCAAGCAGAAATAGATATAGCAGGATGAAATATTAAAAAAACAAAACAAAACAAAAAGGCATGACCAAGAGAAACTAAAGATCTGACGAGACCGTGGAGCCCGTGGAGCCCGTGGAAGGTGGACATCCGGTGGGTTCGCCACAAAGCCCTGGGGGACCGTGGCGATTTGGCCGGGAGCCTCCTGGAAGCAGCGGAGTAAGGGAAACAATGGTTTTCAGTAGTTTCATCGTGTCCACGGAATACAATGCCCTGAGTTACGAGAATCAGCATGAACAGAACCAAGTACGTTACATTACTCCGGAGAGCAGAGATGTTTCTGAGACGGAATCCTGAGGGAAATGCCTTTGGTTGGGGAATGGGGGGCTTGACCACACTGAACACCCGACACAGAGGACAGGTGGAGCATGCGGTCTCTAAGGCCCTCGGTGGCGGCCACGGGCATGGGGACAAAAATGCAGGTCAGTAGGAGGAAACTTCCAAGGGATCCAAGTATCTACGGCATTGCCCTCGGACTACAGGGGAACGGACTCAGGCCCACAAAGGTGGCCATGACCATCCCCCCCCTGCCGTGCGCTCTGAGCGGGGTCTGCCCACGACGGCTTCCCCAGGGCACCGTGGGGGCCACACTGCCGCATTTTTTTTTTCTAAATATTTTATTTATTTATTTGACAGACAGAGAGACAGCCAGTGAGAGAGGGAACACAATCAGGGGGAGTGGGAGAGGAAGAAGCAGGCTCCCAGTGAAGGAGCCTGATGTGGGGCTCGATCCCAGAACGCTGGGATCACGCCCTGAGCAGAAGGCAGACGCTTAATGACTCAGCCACCCAGGCGCCCCCACACTGCCACGATTTGACAGAAACGGGCTCCCACGCTGCTGGCCTGTGAGTCCTCGTGGACTCTTTCTGCCTCTGAAGCCGAACGCATGTTCTCCCGGGGAAGGAGCCGCCTGTCCAGGGAGCAGGCGCTGGCCACGTGTGTGGCGTGTGGCGGGTGACCGGGCAAGACAATGCCACACTTCCTGTGGATTATAATTAAGTTTAAAAGTTTAAGCATGCGGAAATACGTATAGCAGGATTAAGTATTTATTTTTTGAAATGCATGACCAAGAGCCGCGGTTTGGGCAAGACTGCATTTCCCTCTCGCTTGAAAATGTAGTGGTCGAGTTGAGTTGTGCTGACAGCATAAAATGCAGAGCATACAGAAGACCATACAAGGAAAGGCAAACTTTCTCCCTGATGGTTTTCCGATCCGTTGCATGGTGAAATGCTAACCTGCAGATATACTGGGTTAAATAACATATATCTTGACAGTGAGTATCACTTGTTTCTTTGAGACGCAGCCGCTGTGGCACTGGTAGCTCCTGACGTGGCTTGCGTGGCGTGTCCGGCAGGCAAGGCAGGTCCACGGGTGTCTGGATGTGCTGACACAGGGCCGATGCGGCCACTGGTCCTTGGGGACATGTGCCGTGTCTCCGATGGCTGGCTCTGTCCTATGCCCGGGCTTAGGTGTGGCCCCTGTCCCATGGGAGCGGCAGGTGGCAGAGCCATGTCCCCAAGCACCGTGAACTTCGGGGCCTGCGTCCTGGGCACGTGATACATTGGTTGTAGGTTCTCACTTGGCTGCTGGGGAGGCCGGGGGGTGGGGTGGTAGACGTCCTTGGGGGTCTTGGAGGTGGGGGGCCCTGCTCTTCTGGGCAGTTCCCCCCCCACCCCGTTTCCAGTGAAGCTTTAACATAGAGTGGCCAGTGCCGCCTTCCACTGGCCACTTTGGCCATGTTGGCCACATTCTTATTTGTTGATTTGGGTGGCAGGTCAAGGGGGGAGAGGGTCCCGAACATGGATCAACAGGACTTTCCCCCAGGGACATACTTTCTGAGCACCTTCAAGGCTGACCTCCCCTGCGTGGGGCCCCCGCGGGAGACATGGTCAGATCATCCAGCCCCACGGTGGCCTCGCTGTGTGATCCTGGCCACGGAGTTGACCCCCAGTGTCCTCATGGTGGTGGTGTGATGTCTCGGTGAAGTCACACGGGAGGTGAGCCCACAGTTCCCGGGAGCTAATACAGAGGTCAGAAGTTAGGGGTTGGCCTGGGGGGACACTTGTGGCTGAGGGAGGGGCAGGTTTGGGGCGCTGAGCTGGGTCGTCTGGGGGCAGACTGAGTGGAGGCTGGGGCTGTGGGGCTCCGTTGGGGAAGTGGCGGGAGCTGGAGGGAAATCTGCGGTGGGGACGGACCTTTCAGGGGCTCCCCGGGGGTGGCTCATGGAAGGGTCGTGATGCCAGGAGGTGTGACAGGAGCCTGTGGGGTTGGGGCAGGTGACTCATGGAAGCAGAGTCCTTATGCAGAGCTGTAGACTCGAGGCCGCCGGTGCAGCACGGGGCCGGGGTCCAGGCCCGGGGTTCTGGTGGGGGCCCGGTGTGTGTGTGGACAGCCGCTGTCAGAGGTTCGTGGCTTCATCAGATGGCCAGGGCACACATGAGGACACAGGGACATTGGGACATGGGATCAGCAGCCGCCAGGCCCGGTTCCTTCGAGTCCTGTCTGCCCCTGTTCTTTTCCACCTGAGTCTTAGTTTCCCCAACTGTACAACGGGGCGACTGTCACTGTACCAGTTGTGTTTACTAACACAAGATATCCCCGGGGTTACGGGAAGAGGCTTTCTGAGTGGGAACTGTGTACACCCTAGGGTGAGTGTGGTCCTTGTTTGTGTTAGGGCTTGCTTCCTTGAGAAAAGGACTTAGGAAAATTCTGGAACATTCTGCAGAGCAGAAGAAATGTAGCCTTAGAACCGTCGTGCGGGATCTCACCTCTCCAGGTGTGCGCTCTTTGCTTCTCTGCCTCCGTCCACCCCCGTGCCCCCGTGCCCTCGTGCCCTCTCCCTGCTGATCGTGGAGCCAGCGTCCCCTCCCTGCACATGTGCTGTGCACCCCCTGGCACAGGCAATTGGCTCGCATGACCGAAGGGTCGCACCCCAATGGTGACAGCTCTTCTCTGGTGTCCCCTCCCCGAGGCTGCGCTGTGTCCGGAGTTCCTCGTAGGTGTGTTAGGATCGGGGTCCTAGCACGGCCCCAGTGCACTGTCCATCCACTGGCAGCTCTCTCCTCTCTGGCTGAGGATGCTGGGCGGAGGGCGGAGGGCCTGGGACGGGGGCATGGGGGCAGAGATGGCCTGGGTGGGAGCAGCCTCCTAGTCCTGGTGCCCTGATGCTGGGGCAGTCAGGTGTCAGGCTCTTGACACTGATGGAAGCCTCGGCAAGGAGAGCCGGTTGGTAGTCCTGGCTTGCTGGGTTGTGGTAGTTATTACCGCGAGAAAGGCAGCTCCCTGTCCCTGCCTCGGGGTCTCCATTCTTGGTGCACGGCCCTGGGATCTGAGTCACCGCTCTGCCAGGAAGTCCTTGGAGCTCACCAGTGGCCCGCGTCATCATGCCACTTCTGCTGTCCTGGGGGACCTCTGCCCCCGTTACTAAAATCCGATCATGTGTCCCCAGTGTCACGTATTTACAGAAGGATGCGCTCTATGTGGAAGCGTCAAGTGAGAGCCTCTGTGGGTGGAATTGGGCATTTGCTTCTTGGGGGTTCCTCAAGTGTCCATGGGGGAAGTTTGGGCTCTGGTGGGTTTCTGATCCTTTCCCCAGGCTCTGGTCCGTGGATGGGCTCCTGAGGTTCCTGCAAAGCCCCCTGGCTTGGACATAACTTCCAACCCTGTGAGGAGGTTCCAGAACTGGCTTTTCCTGCTGGGTGTGTGCAGGGGGACGGAGAGGTCAGGGCCAGGAGGGAGGCCACCTCCCTGTCCTTTCTCTGTGCTGAGCGGCGTTGGTTGGGGTGATTCTGTCCTGACTTCTGCAGGGAGGAAACAAGAGCCCTTGAAACTTGGAAGCAGGTGAAGCCGAGGTGCCAGGAGTCCCGCCTCCAGAGGAGGCAGGATGAAAGCCTGGCGCCCTTTCCCTGCCCCTGCACCCCGCCTCACCGCAGGGGAGGGGTGCTCAGGGGAGGGGTGCTCGGTCGGTCTGAGCTTTCAAGTCGGGGCTGACGGACGTTTCTGGGGAAGCTTGGGGCACCCAGAGTGGGGGAGCGCCTGGGGCTGAGGGCGTGGATCCTCTGCGGGGAGCCTGCAGTCAGCCTGAAAGAAGCCCAGCCGGGGAGCTTTGCTTTTTGCTGCGGGCTATGAAAAGCAGAGGAAAACAGCGGGAGGGAGCCGAGACCGCGCTCCTGGCGGGGACTGTGGGGAGCTGGCCCAGTGCCGCTTTGATCCTGGGTGCCCTGGGCCTGCTGCAGCTTGTAGCACATTCCCGTCCCCCTTTCATGTCAGGAACTCGCTCCGAGGATGCAGGCACTTCTCCCCTCTTGTCTGTAGGAAGCACTCCCCCCCACCCCTCAGGGGAGGACTCGCCTGCGGCCCTGTCCATGCGGGTGGGAGTGGGCCAGAGGCAGGCAGACAGACAGACAGAAGAGATGTCCTGAGGGCCTGGCCGGCTCACCGTCCACCTCCTCCCCAGACCTTTGGAAAAATAGGGTGCCCTTCCTGTTTGTTGGCATTCTCTGGAAAATTCCATGCTGCGGGCTTCTGAGCACTGGATGCTGTCCCTCGGTGCATGCTCCAGGGCCTCGCGGGTGGAAGCAGTCTTTGTGGGAGGCTTTGCCTGAGGATTTTCGTGGCATTCCTGCCGGCTCCTACTGAAAGCTAGCAGCCGGCCCAGTTGTGGGGACGGTTCAAAGACAGGAGGATTCCATACATGTCCAGATGCCCTTAACCTGCCCAGTTGCTGGTGGGTGCTTGGAGAAAGGAAGCGGGATGAGAATAAGGTGGCATTTTTTGGTCCTCAAACATTGTGGATACTCATTTCCCATTTTTGAAAGATGAAAAGATGGAAGACTTGGGTGGGGTGGAGGTTGGGGTTAAAAAGCCCACGTATGGGTGAAAAGGTCATTTTGTGAGCTCAGAGCAAGCAGGAGCGAGGGGTGGTCAAGGCAAGATGGTCCCTGCTTGCGGAGGGCCCTGTGGGGGCGGGGTGGCCATCCCGCATTCTTCTTTCACTGTTAGGAAGAAGCCCCGGAGAGCTCGGACAGCCTGCCCCTCTCTTGAATAAGGGGCTTGAAACTTTCCCAGACACATTGGAGCCTGTGGTTGGCTCCAGACCTTTCCAGTGAGGATGTTCACAGGAGACTCGGGGCCTCTGGATCAGGGGTCCATCACAGCTGTCCGTCCCCTGCCCACTCACCGCACCGAGCATCCCCGTGACGACAACGGATGCTCCGGGATGGGCTGTGAGCGGGACATGACCTCGGACGGGCCAGGGGAGATGGTGTCTGAGGGTCATGGCTGCCAATGTCCAGGACATGGCTGTGAGAACCGCCAGGGGACCCCCTCAGGGCCACCAGCTTCCGTTTCATGAAATAAAAAGAAATTTTAAAACCTCACATTTTGATTTAAAAGCTTCTCCAGGATCTCCCGCAGAACCACTGGCTAGTGGCCCATCTGTGGGGTTTATTTTATAGGAGAGGGTTCCCGGGGCTCTGGAAGATACGTCATGTTCGCACACAGCACTGCCCGACCGCCTCCCGCTTTGTATGTGCACATGTGTGCCTGAATTTGTAGGTGCGGGTGTCGCGCCTACCTGTATGTGCGCGTGCCCGCAGACACGCACACGCAGTGCTGTGTATATACATGCACACGCGTGTGTGCATGCGGCTACGCGTGTCCCCTGGCACGAACGCATGCAGCTGTGTGTACACACGCGGGTGTCCCCTTGCACGTGTGCGTGGGTCCGTGCATGCGTCTGCGTGCTGTGGATCTCTGGAATGGAGGCTGAGAGAGCTGGGGTTTTTGTGGCCCTGCGTTGTGTTTTCCCAGGCAAGCTGTTTCTCACGCTCGCTGCCCTGCAGACTGCTTCCCTGTCGACTGCTTCCGGGCTTGGCAAGATTCACGTGAATGCATCCTTAAGTAGTTCTTTTATTTGTCAAATCCCTGCTATTTTGTTAGAATCTATCTCACAGCCAAAACAGCCTCAGGGGACCACTACTAAAAAAAGAAATGAATTAGGTGTGTCCGAAAAATGTGCCGCTTGGATGGGGTGCTTGCAAACAGATGGTCGTGCTGCTCCTTGGCGAGGTCTGTGCCAGTGTCCCCTGTCCTAGGTTACGCCGGCCAGGCCACTGTGCCGGAGAGAGCGGGGGAGAGAGAGGAAGGACCACTGTGCCCAGCAGAAGGGCTGCTCCTTCCTTGACTAGGATACATTGTTGACTCTATTCAGTTGCCCCCCCAGCAGTTAGTGTTTTCTCCCCTAATGTGCCCCAGCAGAAAGCATTCTTTGTTACTCTGTCCTCTGGGCCACAGGAGGACATAATATTTCCATTTATGGATTTGCTCACCGCTCATTCTTCCTTGTCTGTGGGATGCGCCCCTGTGCTGGGTACTGGGGATGCAGGGTCACCCTGTTCCCGGTGTGTGGACTTCAGGTCCCGCCAGCTGTCGATGAAGACAGCGTGGTCACCCCTTCGTGCCTGGTGCTTCTGCCTTCAGACCCCTCCTTAATCTGGCTGGCAGGGTGGGTGTAGGGCCGGGAACATGGATGTTTTTTGTGGTTCTCGATACAGATGGACGGAGGGTGGAATCACTTTCTGTGCGTGATCCCAGCTAAGCGCTGGCTGTCACGGGGTGTCCTGGCTGCGGTTCCCGACACTGATGGCCAAGGGGTCTCCCTGCCCTGGCAGCTGTGCCAGAGCCTGGGCCCCATCACTCCCCCATCCTAATGACACCCCGAGGTGCCACCTGCCCACCGCCAGGCTTTGAACAGCCCCCTGATCTCACAAGTGCTGTGTGAACACCGCAGTGGGACAGAACCATCCTGTCCTCTGCTGCTCCCCGGACACCTGTCCCCACCTGGAGCTAGCCACGAGCCACAGTGTCGCTGGCCAGTGGCACCGTCCAGCAGCCACCTCTCCATCCCCTGTCTCTTTGTCACAAGGCAGCCAAAGGAACCTTTTTAAACATTTCAAGCCACATCACAGTGCTCCTTTGGTCAAACCCTTCCAAGTGGTTCCATTTCCATCTGGGTCGCAGGCCAGGTCTGAGCGAGCTCTGCTGGGCATTTGGGGGTGAAGTGCCCCCCCCCCCACAAGGGAACGGAGACTGAGACACAGGGTGGGTGCCCTGCCAGGAGGAGGCAGACACAGTGACTGGGCTGTGGCCTTACCATGAGGTGCTGCACAGGTCGACTGCCCAGCCCATGCACAATGACCCCAGGGTAGGATGTTGATAGCAATAAGGACCCGAAGGAAAACGGGGTGGGATAAGGGGGAACGAGTATGGGCAGAGGACGTGGGCTGTTTTCCATAGGGTATCAGGCCTCTCTGACGGGGTGGAGCTTTGGAAGACATTTGAGAGTTTCAGGCGAGGGAATAGCACGTGCAAATGTCCTGGGGCAGCAACTAGTCCAGCAGGTTAGAGAAGAGCAGGGAGGCCAACAGGTCCGAGTGGGCCGGGGCTGGCTCAAGGGGTCTGTGGACCTTGGATCAGAAGTTTGGGGTTTTTTGTTAAAGGCATCCTTGCAGAAGCTGGGGAGAGCCAGATTGTCGTCATGGCCTGATCCCTGGTTATGGTGGCGCATCTGGCTGGCCTGCAGATGCCGAGACCCTCTGCTTGCTGGTGCAGTGGAGCAGTGTGGTGGGACTAGAGACCAGGGCCAGGCTCTTTTGGTGTTTGTTTTGTAGGGCGTGCTGGTGGGTTGGCTGTGTGATAGTTGTGGAGGGAGGGCGTGGGGAGGAGCATGTCTGGGGAGAACATCTGGAGTTCTGACCCAGAGGGCTGAGGTTAATGATGCTTTGGGGACAGCCCGGTGGAGATGAGGTGAGGTGAGGAGTATCTGGAACTCAGCAGTTCAGGAAGAAGGGCTGGAGGGGACAGGGGAGGCTTCAGTCCATAGTAGGCTGGGCTGGAGGCGACAGCTGGGCAGGGGGGCGTGCAGAGGAGGGTCCAAGACACTCAGCAGTGCCCAGGGGGCTAGGACCCTTAAAGGAGAATGATGTCTGGTCTGGCAAGAGGGGAGGTGCCCAGGACATGGGCTCATGGAACCCAGGGGAGGAAAAAGAAGTCCAGTGCGGCTGGGAACTGGGATAGATGGGAGCAGAGTCCCCTGTGGGTCTGACCAGCGTGGCTGGTTGGGGACTGGTGGGCAGTTTCAGTGGGCGGTGGCTGGGGGTCCTGGAGTGAACGGGATGGTGGGTAGTGGGCACTAATGGTAGCCAGTCCTTGAAGAAGCTCCGTACAAGGGGGCGGGAAGTGGGCCAGCAACAGGGAGGGGTGGTGCGGGCCCAGGGGGGCTGTCTTTAAAGAGGAGAGGTGTGTGTCTGCTGGGGAGGGTAGTGTAGGGAGGGAGAAGCTGGCGAAGCTCCACAGGGGGAGAGCGAGAGCCAAGTCCCGGGGGAGGGGGGGGGAGCTGCCCTGCATCTTGGGTTGTAGCCGAAGTGGGCATCCCTGAGCTGGGTGGCCTGCAGTGGGTTTGTCGAGAGCACTGAGCTCCTGTGTGCCCAGAGCAGAGCGGGTGCCAACTGTGGAGGGTGGTGGGTGTCAGACTAATGAATGAATGAATGCACCACCCTCGTGGGGAGGTTTCCTGGAAGCCACACTGAGCACTCCTTGCGGGGGGGGGGGGACCTTGGCTTGTGCCCCTGCACTTCCCCCTCCTGACCTGGAACATAGCAGGTGTGCAGTGTGGACCAGGCCAGCTGGTTGAAGGACAGGTGTCCCTGTGTCCCTGTGCTGATGTGGAGGAAAACCTGAGAGTGGGAGGGCAGCCCCTGAGCCTGCAGTTAGGGGTGTCCTCCCGGCCCGTGTATACTCCCTCCCCCATGGTGAGAGATTTCAGTGAAAGCGTGCCGCCCATCCACGACCCTGATCCTCCGTCCTCCCTCTGAAGGTTCCTGCCCCAAAGGGCTCCTGATCCCCAGCCCAGCCAGGCTCCTTCTGAGCCCCTGGAGGTGGCCTCCCTTCTTCCCACTGCCATCCACGCAGGTCCCTGCTGGCCTGTTTCACCAGAGGTCTGCTGGCCCTGTCTCTCAGCCCTGCCCCCCACCCCTTGTTGCAAGCCTCCGAGTCTCACCCTGAGCCTGGCACCCGGCGCCACTGGGCCCACCTCCCTTTGGGGTGCTGTCTTCCCTCTGTCCCTCCCACACAGTAAACTGGGATATGAATGATGGGTGGGGGGTTGGGGACTGTGAATCACTGTCACTCAGCTAATCAGAAATCAAAGGGCAGCAGATACGAGGCCACAGGCTGCAAGGCCCAGCCCGGGTGTGACCGCAGGGTGTGGCCTCCGGTGACCGCCGCCTTCAAACCTGGCGTCTGTCTGTATTGACTCACAGCCCCCTCCCCCATTCTGCCAGTAATGTGTGCTCTGCACGGGGTCCTGACCCATGTGGGGCAGGGGGACACGCGGGGACACCAGCCACGGGGACACCAGCCACGGGGACACCAGTCACGGGCCCTGTGAGCTGTACGGCTTCTGTCTGATGGGCATGGACAGTGATGCCTCAGGAGAAGCCCCGTGCTGACCTGCAATAACCCATCTGGAAGGAGGGTGAAGAGGATGATGGATCTGGCACAACAACATACTCTCTAACTTCTGAATTTGTGCTTTTGTAAGCTCAAACCGAGAATGTATATGGCCTTTTTCCTTTTTAATTAAAAAATTTTTTTCTGAGTGGTGGGGTGGGGGGAGGCGAAGAGGCAGAGGGGGAGAGAATCTTCAAGCTGATTCCATGCTCAGTGTGGAGCCTGACACAGGAATCAACGCATGACCCTGAGATCATGACCTGAGCTGAAATCAGGAGTCGGGCGCTCAACTGACTGAGCCAGCCAGACCTCCGGCCTCTTTCCTTTTTAATGTTTTTCTTCAACCTTCCTTCATCTGGGTCTTTCAGGTAATCACAGGGGCAGGTAAATAAAGCCATTCACAGTAATTTCTACGTGATGTCCCCTTCTCGATGTCCCCTTGCCTGTAGGTCTTTTCTCCCCAACTGAACTGGTTAAAAAGTCCTCTGAACTTTATTTTTGGTTTTCTCAAATTGGGGTATAATCGACATATAACATTATATTAGTTTCAGGTGTGCAACATAGTGGTTCGCTGTTTGTATATATTGCAGAACGATCACCTCCATGAGCCTTGTTAATGTGTGTCAGCACCTGCCGGAGGTCACCGTCCCGCACCAACCCACCCGTTCTCGCTGCAGTCATTTCAAGTTCGTCTGCTGGATGTAGTTGTGACATTTAACTTTTGTTTCCAGGGCATAACGGGCTCATGCTTGTGGCATTAAATTAACTGATTTCATTAAAATGCTTTGTGGCACTTTTATAAAGGGATGCTCCTAGATTGTTAAGAACCAAGCCTGAAATCCATGTGACTGTGATTATTTGTAGACTAAATGTGTTCTAGATGTGTATGTTGAGTGACAAAGCACTTGAACCAGCATCTTGGAATTTCAGAATTTCTTTATTGAACTTAGCTGTAAAAATGAGAAAGTGTTGGTTGGTTTTAAAGATTTTTTTTTTAATTGATTTATTTGAGATAGAGTGAGAGAGAGCGAGCGAGAGAGAGAGAACACAAGTGCGGGGATGGGGAGAGGCAGAGGGAGAGGGAGAAGCAGGCTTTCCAGTGAGCAGGGAGCCCGATGTAGGACTCGATCATGACCCGAGCCGAAGGCAGACACTTAACCTACTGAGCCACCCAGGCGTCCCTGGTTGGTTTTAAAATCTGATGACTCCAGAATGCAAATGAATTTATTTTATGAGTGTTATGACTCTAGGACAAAGTGTTCATTTGAAAATAAAGGAACTTTTAACTTTTTAAAATGATAAAATTTAGAAGCCTTATTAACAAGAAGATTTTAAAATTAAAGCACAGCTCGACTGACCATTCCTTCTGGAAGCTGGAGAACAGATAGCAGTCCCCCGGCAGACCCACCGCCTGGCCCCCGTGGGCTGGCTGGTGGCGGCTGATGCTCACGGACCAGGAGCTAGCAGCAGTGAGCTGGAGAGCTGTCCCCAGGGAGGCTCAGTCCAGCTCCGGAACAGTGAGGCCTGGGTCCCCACGTGAATGCCCAAGGCCTTTGAGGCTCCGCATCCCTGGACTGGTGGCTCAGGTGGGAGGCTGAGCAGTGACCATGGGGCCTCAGCGCCAGGGCCGTGAGACCAGATCCAAAGCACCTGCTTGCTGGTTTGTTCTGAGGGTTTGTGGCTGTCCGCGTGTACCTGTCTGGGGTGTCATGGGTGCTCAGCTGTGTTCAGGCTGTATCAGCAGGGGGGCAGAGAGTGGCACGAGCCATCGTGGGCACCCTCTTTACCATCCTGTGGCTCCCTCTCTGTTTCTGTGCATCTGGTGGACCCAGCAGTGTCTGGGGTGCTCAGGGGTCGTGGCCTTCACTCTTCGCCTGGACTGGCTCGGGGTCCCTGGGGTGTGATGTTGGCTGCCCCGCCCAGGTGCCCCGCTCTGCCTTCTGGTCTCCCTTCCCTGTCCTGACTCAGCTGGCTGCCAGGTGGGTGGTCCCCACGTCCTGGGGAGCCCGAGGCATGGGGTCCTGCCAGGTGTGTGGCCGAGGGCTGCGCTGGTCTGCTGGTCATGCGGATGTTCCATTCCTGCTCTGTGGGCGTGGACAGAGCAATGAAGGATATTTCCTGGAAATGTGCGTTTCATATGCTGGGAACTTCCCGGGGCCAGATTTGGGTGATATAGGGATTACCTGCAGGCCAGAGCGTCACAAGAACCCAGGGACCAGAGTACCTATTGCTAAGAAGGACGGGCTGCCTTCTGTGGAAATTCAAACCACAGGATTTAATTATCAGCTCCCTTTGTGAATAGACTTTGATGGGGCCTCGTGCATTCCCAGCTTCTCAGTGAGGGAGACTGGGAAGACTCACTGAGTTTGAGGGTGATCCCGTACCAGGGAGGGGGGGTTGCCCCAAAGTCCGTTTCCCCAGAGCAAGGGGGGGCACCCAGCCCTGCCCACCTCAGCACCTGCCCCCACACCTGCTCAGGAATAAAAATACTCACTCACAGTAACAACAATAAACACAAGCAACTTTTGCTTTTTAAAAACCTTAGGAATCAGTAGGGGCGCCTGGGTGGCTCAGCCAGTTACGTGTCTGACTCTTGAGCTCAGCTCTGGTTTTCATCTCAGGGTCGTGAGTTCAAGCCCCGCTTTGGACTCCATGCCCAACTTAAAAAAACAAAACCAAAAAGCTTTGGGAATAAGTAGTTGAAATGTGTTGATACTGATGAAAACAGCCCAACTTCCTCAGAAAGTGTGACATTATCTTTCCATTTGTTTATTAAGGGCCTCCCATCTTAGTTTGGAGGGACCCCTCTCCGCAGGGGAGGAAGACACATTTAGTGGCTGTGGTGGGCATGGTACCAAAGCCCCTGCGTCCATTACCTGGAGTCAACCTTGCCAGGACTTTTGGGGGTTGGTAGTGATTTTGCCATCCCGATTGGCAGGTGACGAAACTGGCCCAGAGTGGTTACTAATGAACTTGTAGACACACAGCAAATAGCAGAGTGGGTCCGGGGCACACCATGGCACTGTGTCTTCTGTGTCTGTACGGCTTGTCCTGGTCCAGCCTCCTGGGGGTGATGCTCCAGGCCATGGGGTGTCGGGGGGCGGGGGTGGGGTGTGTGCTCCTTTGCCAAGTCTCATTGTCCAGTGCTTCCTAACCCAGCTGCAGGTCTGAGGTTGAGGGGGGCATTTGGAAGAAACCTGACGTCTGGGGGTCCCTCAGAGGTGTTGAGCTGAGAACTACATGTTTCCAGGTGGGTCAGGTTGTTGCGGGCCAAGTCCCTATCCGGAGTTCTGGATGTGGCTCAGTCACGACCCTGATCGCTCCATGCCAGGAACACTGGGGCAGAAGGAAGGGGCGTGGAAGGACGGAGGGTCATTCGAGGGTTTTCCAGATGAGGCTTGGTGACCCCGCGGGTGCTCTTTCAGCCTGGCCCGCACTGTTCATCCTCATCACCGTGGGAGCCAGCACCCCCCCGACCCGGCCGACCAGGGGAGTCTTGGGGGGTCCCTGAGAACCGGGGTGCAGCTGGACAGTGTGCTCTTGGAGAAGGGCAGAGGGTGTGGGTCCCCTGTCCTAACTTCCCAGAGCCTCCACTTGTCTCCAAGAAACAGAGACAGCAACCCCCAGAACGAGCATTTCTGGGGGATGGAGAGCTCCCAGCCCGCTGCTGGCGTTTTGAGGCCTGTCACCAGGCTTGGGTGAAGGTCTAGATTTTCTTCTGTGTGAAATAAAACTCCCTCTGAAGTACATCGGTTTGAAATCACTGGGGGAGAGTCGAGAAGGCCGGGTGTGTCCAACTGTCCTGCCATGTCTAGAAGGAAGCGAAGGCTCTCCCCTCTCCTCCGGGGGCTCCCAGCTGAGAGCAGAGTGCATCCTGCATTTGTGGGTCCGGCAGCTTTGCAGGAACTAGCTCATTCTGGGGGGTTCCTTGTAGTTGGAGGCAGGTGATGATGCAGAGACGCTGGTGGGGATGGGAGGCAAAGCCCCCAGTCCCCCAGCCGCGTCTCCCCGTGCTCAACAAAGGCCGCTAGCTCGCCTCCTGCCCTGCGCCCAGCTTCACCAGGACAGGAATGGGGTGGCTGCCGGCTTGTCCGTGCAGACACTGAGCAGGGACCAGAGGCCAGGGCCCTCGGGCTCAGGCTGCTGGGCTCCTTGCCCCCAGGTGGGCTCTGGGTGTGAGGGACAGAAAGGCTGCCCGAGGGCCCCCCAGAGCCACAGGTTCCCTCCCCTGGACCATCTCAGTGCAGAGGAAGAGAAACTGGGTGTCCGTTTCCTGGTGTGATAATTACAGTTCCAAGGAGGAACGGGAAGGGGAGACCCTGCGTGCTTGGGTGGGGGTCTGCTCTCACCTGGTGAAGGATGCGTCCTATGCCAGTTGGGGCTGGAGGCGAGTAAGATATGCCCAGTGGGGTTTGCTTCTTCCTTTTGGGTTTTCTTCTGAGGCCGTCCTGTCCACTTGGCAGGAGCCTGTGGTGTGCAGGGTTCTGTGAGGGCTCTCCCGTCCCCAGTGGCCATCCTCCCTGCCCTTATGCTCAGGGGCTGCCCCCCTGTCTCCCCACCTCGGGCAGGTGAAGCAGCCAAGACCCCTCCTCTGCCTTCCACAGCCCCTCCTCTGTTGTCCCGACCTGTTCCCACTGCTGCCCCCCTTGTGGAGACAGGAGGATATCAGGGGTCAGATTAGGCAGGGCAGGATGTGCCTGCTGGGCGGGGGGTGGGGAGTGGGGGGTCCAGCAGCTAACCCTTCCTTCTTCTGTGAAGCATTTGCAGCCTTTGAGCGGGAAGGGGGAAGAAGCACTCCTCCACACATCCGAGCTTGCTTCTGTTGAGAAGGCGCTTTTTCTGAATGTTTCAAAGGTGGGCAAGGATGCGCATGACAGGGGAGAGTGCACGGGGAAATGAAAACAAATGCCCGTTTTCTCAGCCTCGGAGAGAAACTTTGTGCTAAGGATGCCAGAGATCAGCATCTTGTTTGTTTCTTTTTTTAAAGATTTTATTTATTTATTTGGCAGAGAGAGACAGCAGCGAGAGAGGGAACACAAGCAGGGGAAGCTGGAGAGTTTGAGAAGCAGGGAGCCTGACACCGGGCTCGATCTCAGGACCCTGGGATCATGACCTGAGTTGAAGGCAGAGGTCTAACGACTGAGCCCCCCAGGCACCCCAGCATCTTGTTTCTTAGAAAGGCCACCAGATGTGGTGAGCGGGCTGTGAGCTCGGGCAGGGACTTGCCTTGGACTCAGCAGCCAACAGGGACATTTCAGGTCCACGGGCTGCACTGCATGACCCCCGAGACGCCAGGGGACCCCTGAGTTCCTCACAGGTTTCCTGAGTACCTGCTGTGACTTTTGAGAACAGGGGATGTGAAGGGCAGAGAGAATCCCGGACAGTCCTGGGTCCCCCCGAGTGGCTCAGGCTTTGACCATCTTCGAGGGTCAGGGGTCTAAACATGCAGCACCTTTGATCTGACCCTGTCCCCAAGAATGTCCTGGGGGGTCATGCACATGTGCTTCTGGGGGATGCTGCAAGCCAGCTGTCTGGCTCTCCAGTGCTCTGGGTCCCCATGCATCCCTGGATGCCCCAGGACTCAGTTTCCCCTCTGTCCAGTGGCCCATCTTCTCCTCCCGGCATTGTCTGGGGACAGGCTCTGTCACTGTCAGTGAGAGGGACATTCAGGGCTCTCTTGGTGTTGCCGAGTTAGGAAATCACTGAGGTGGCTGGTGCCCTGTGGGGCCCACTGGGTCCTGCCCCCCTCCAGCAGCAGGATGGAGCTGGGTGAGCAGGGAGGGGAGGAGGAAGGTCTTGAGAGCCAGGATTTGCCCCAGGTCTGTGCTTGAGAAAGGCCCAGGTGTGAGACCGGACCCTGGAGATGGCCCTTGTACCTCTGATGCACAGTGTGGCCGGCGTCCCTGCCTCGACACCAGCAGGGAAGGCCGTGCACGGGGGTCTCAGAGGATGAAAGCTGCCAGCAGCTCAAGGGTCTCCAAGCCCTGAAACTGGAGAGCCTTTTCCATCACCAGAGGCCAAGTGCTTTGGGTGCCTCAGGTGGCTCTTGGAAGCTCTCTGGCACTCAGTGTCATGGAGCCACGGACCAGCTGTGGACCGGCCATGGAGCAGTGGCTGGGACAGTGGTGTGTGGTGTGTGCTGGGGGTGGTGGTGAAGACGGGCGCTGTGTGCCTGCAGTGCTTGGTGACCCCACCGCAGATGCCACGGCTGGAACCAGCCTGTACCCAGTGCCTGTGGATCACGGATTTTGGGCCCGGTCACTCTGACCCTGTGACGAAGTTGCATGACCAGCCTTCTCTGTTTCTTTTACTGGGAAATCGGATTGTAAATAGCGTGCTGGGCACTGGGTGTGACCATTGCTAATGGGGGCTGCTTCTTCCCGCCCTCGCTGTGGGCAGATCTGGGGGTGTGGGGGTGATATGTGCATGGACATGGATGTGAGTATGCACACGCACAATGTGTGTGCATGCATACTGACATCAGTTTTCGTTTCTGTGTCTGTGTCTCCATGGAAACCATGGGCCACACCAGCATCCAATTCAGGCCCGCAGCACCGCAGCACCGCGTTTCCTGAAACTTTCCCCGTCTGTATTTGTGAGGGATCTTTCTGGACCAGTGAGTAAGCGTGTGAGTGCGTGGATGTGTGGGGAGCAGCCTCGTGTCAGAAACCCGGGGTCTGAGCAGGCCTGTCCTCCCCCAGTGAGCCCCGAATCCTGTGTCAGCGTGGGCCTTGTCACAGGCTCCCATCCCCACTTTGGTCTGGGCTTCCAGCCCCAGGTGGGTGACGTGGCCCGAGGCCCAGTGCTGGAGCTTGCCCTCAAGGACTGGCCCACGGAACCCCTCAAGTCCGTCCTCTGCAGGGCGAACCTTGCTTCTTTCCTGGGGTCTCATGCAGCCAGAAGCCCGTGGTAGGCGGCTGTGGCCTTATGAGGGGCAGGCCGGGCTGTGGGTGAGAGGCCGGTGAGATGGGGCCGTCTGTGCCCAGAGGACAGGACCGCCCCGGCTTCTGGGTTCCCCAGGGATCCCCACACTGAGCTGCCCCCAGACCCTTGTGCTACAGCCTGCTCCCGAGGGGGGCAGAAGGGAAGCTGAGACAGACTGAGTAACCAGCATTGACGTCATGGAAATGCAGCAAAGCGGATTTCTTTCATTCCTGCCCAGCATTTATTGCCCCTGCTTGGTCTGCGTGCGGAAAACCCCAGACAAAGGTTAGATCTTGCGGACGAGGCACAGACAGAGAGCCACGCTTCAGAGTCGGGCCAGGGATGGAGGCAGGCTTGGCTGCAGGCTGGTGAGCAGTCGGGGAGGCTGGGCAGGAGAGGGGTCCTGGGCTGGGCCCAGAAAGGCAGCAGTTTTCAGCCCCAAAGGAAAATCGGAAAACTTCGAGAAGGCCTGAATGAAGCCCCAGCACTCGCCAGGGCACAGAACCCAGGAGCCTGGGGCGCACGCGGGCTGGGGGATGCTGCAGGAGGGCTTGGGGAGGGGTGGAGGGAGAAGTGGCCAGCCGGCAAAGTGGGGGGTTCCGGCAGGGCTCCCAGTTTGGTGTTTGTGGAAGTTCACACGGGCTGTCGTGTTCTGGACTTTGACCCAAAGACCCTGTCTGGGTTGCCAGTCTCACTTGGATGCTGGTTCTCATCTGCGACAGGTGGGCCACATGCATCTGATCCATGAGGAGTGAGAAAGTGTGGCAATTTCCTGAACGAGGTGCCTTTTAAACAAGAGGAGATTTGGGGTGTCCCTATGAAAACAAGCATCTGTCTCACAATCTGCAGGCGGGGCCCCCACAGAATATGGAGCCCAGCCTTGATGTCAGGGAGCTTTACCATGTTGGGAGGGGGCTCCTTTTTTGCTGGGATTCATGTTCCTTCTACTGGGTCCGTGGGCAAGGCTGGTGGTAGATTCAGCTGATTTCTGGAAAAGCGTTTGCACTGTGCGCCCCCAGATAGCAGAATGACATGCTTCTAGCTCAGCTTGTAGACATGGCTCTGTGCCCCATCTTGTGTTTGATGTCGGGGAATCAGAAACACGTTGGACACAGATGGCATCTCGGGTCCTGTGTCACTTCTGGAGGCAGAGGGATGTGTAGCAGAAACAGGACTGAGCAGTGTTTGCAAAACTAAGGAGTCTGAATCTGCCCTGGAAAAATGAGTAGCGATGAATGAATCTCGAAAATGAATGAATGGAGAGAAAGATGACTAGTGACCTAAGTTGAGGGTTGGGAGCCATGAGAATAAACGGGTGTCTGCACCCAAACGGCGTGATGCTGGGTTGGTTAGTTTGTTTTTTTGTGGCTGAAAGTCCAAGAGCCTTGCTGTTCCCCTGCAGAAACGGGAAGATGGATGTTCCGTGCCAGAACCCGAGAGGTTAATTTTGGCCTTGAATCTACCACTGGAATTCGCACATGTGTTAGCCATAAAGACCTCACTCTAGCCCACCCCGGGTGCTTCCAAAGCTAAGACATTGGAGTTGCTCACGGAATCAAAGATGGGAAGTCAGTGTTGGCCCAACCCAGGTCTGAGCACAGAGCAGGCCCGCTCACTAGGGGCCGGTGGCTGAGGGTACTAGGCCAGCAGCCTGAGGCCAGAAGGCTCCCTAGCCCTTCTGCTCCCTCCTCTTTGTGGCCAAACATGATCAAGGCAGCCTTTCCTTCCTCCCAGGAGCTGCCAGAGCTGAGATCACCCCTCCACAATGGCAGCCATGTCCCCTCGGTCCAGCGGGGGTCCAATGGGCTTAAGAAAAGAGCTCTTCTGCCGAGGATCTTGCCCTCCCCCGGCTCTGGGCTGTCCTTCGGGGCAAGTGACCCTTCCACTTTCTGGGTGTCTGGCTTCCTTTTCATGTGACACTCTGCCTGCACCCACCTGGTCACCTTCAGCTCCCACGCTCCGGGTTTTAAATTTCCTTCCAAGATTACAGAGCCAGAGAGGAAAACAGAACGTGTTTTTCCAGCAGCTGGCTGGCCCTGAGGATGGTAAGGAGGAGAAGAGAGCGGGGATCCCAGCCCCTCTAACTGTGGAAGGAGCCTAATCCTGAGCTTTGAGCCTGCTGGGACCCCCAGCTGGTCCTCCTGTCTCTCGCAAGGAGGGCTCCCTGGTTTCCTTGGTTGCTGAGGCGCATTGGAAAGCAAGCCCTTCTGCACTGGTATTTTCCTTCTTCGCACTCCCAACCCAGGTGTGCCAGCCATGTACATTACCAGTGATACCATTACAGAGGCAGGTTGACTGGACCACAGTCAAGATTTTAAAATCCTGAAAGCCTGAGCCCACAGGTTTGACTTTAAGCCCCTCGGCTGGCATTCTTGGAGAGGTCTGAAACCCTAGTCAAGCTAACCCCCGGCCTAAGGCGTGGGTAATTAAGTCCGGTGGCAGCGGAAGGTTTGCGCACCCCCCCCCAGCCCTGCCCTGGGAGGCGTTTATTCTCCGCTTTGCCTGCGTTTGGCTGAGAAGCCTTTTTGCCTCTTCTGTGGAGCTGCGGTCTGGGGCGGGGGAGGGAGGGCTAATTCGTGTCAGATGGAGGGGCGCCCGGGGACCGTGCGCTCGCTCGCCTGGCTTTTGTTCCCGGCATCTGACTTCTGACTGTACAGTGGACTTGGAGGTGCCGGCTGCGTCCTTTCGGGTCTCCGGGGTCGAACTTTGCCTGGAACTTCCAGGCGCAGGGGCCCAGCAGGCATTCCAGCCCGCCCCGCCGCGGGAGAGGGATCAGTGCCCGCCTCGGCCGGTCCTCGCCTGGCCAGGGCCAAGCTCTCCGCGAGCGCCTGGGCGGCCATGCGGCTGCGCGCCCTGACCTCGGAGCCGCCTGGAGGGTGCGCGCGCGGGGCCCGGGCTCGCCGGCACCGGCGCCAGGTGAGTGGGTGCGGGGGCGCGGCGCAGAAGGGGCGCGAAGGCGCGGGCCTCTCGGAGCCCGGGCACCGGACTTGAAGAGGGGGCGCGGGGCTCAAAGAGGGGAGCGGGGACGGCCCGGAGCTGGGGAGCAGGGCTCTCGGAGGTGGGGAGCGGGGGCGCGGGGTTTCTCGGAGCGGAGCGCTTTCGGGCCAATGCGCGCGCGCGCGTGTGTCCGTGCGCCCACGTGTGTCCGTGCACCCACGTGTGTCCGTGCACCCTTGTCTGCGCGTGCTCGTGCGTCCTTGTCAGTGCACATTCGCGCGTGTTTCCGTGCACGCGCCTGAGTACTTTGTGCGCGCGCACGCAGAGGAGGATGAGAGGGGGAGAGGGGAAGCTGGGAAGCTGGCCTTTGCCTGTGGGAGGCGGGCGCCCTGGTGAGCGCACGCACGTGGAGTGGGAGACAGTCCAGGGTTAACTTTCTAATCCAGCTGCCTTTTGAACACGCTTCCTTGGACTCCCTTTCCGGAATGGAAGTAGGATACTGGCCTTGATGCAAATGGGGGCGCAGCCCAGATTGCTTTCAAAGGGAAAGGGCCCCTAGCTCTGTGCAGATGTCGGGGTGCGCGGGCATTTTCGATAGTACAAGTTCACCCGGGGCCACGTTCCAGTCCATGGTCCACGGGATCGACCTCCACCGCGTTTGAATTTAAACCGAGCAGATGCCCCCCTCCGGATCGCCCAGCCCTTTCTCCGAGCCTAATAATTAGGCATTTATTGCCTTCTTTTCCCCTGAAACTTTTCTAAGGTTCTGCGAAATGAGAAGTCCAAGTGTCCGGTTTGCATCACTTTGCATCGCTTCAGTCGCCCTGCATTCTGATAATCAGTTTAACAGCCGGACGCTGTTGCTGGGGAGCTTGGGGACTGTGAGTGGTGCGGGGCGGGGTTCTGGACGCCTGTGTCCTCTGGCTGCCAAAGGGTAGAGACCTCTGTGAGCGTCATCCCAGGAGGCGTAGGGGCCGCTCTGCCTATGCAGAAAGGTTTAGTGGCCCTTTAACTTCAGGGTCAAGTTGATTGGGTTTTGGCCCTGCATCTGCTTCCTGGAATGCCGCCTGCAGGTTTCCCAGGTACCGGAACTCTCGCCTAAATTCTCTTTCCAGGGGCAGAAAACAGCTCGGACTCTGCTGATGTAGCCTTTGTGTGGGTCACTGTTTTGCTACTGTAACGTTAGCCCAGAGTGTGCAGTTTTGCATTCTGTAGAGCAGAGCAGAGCAGTACCCTCCCGCGCTCACGTGGAGCTTTTCCTTGCTCAGTTTTTGCAGAGATTTTTCTTTCTAAAAAGAGACCTCACAATCAAGACCAGCCCTAATTACCGGGTACCCCTCCGGGAGTCCTTGTGGAGCGGGCAGCCCTGCTCGCTGCCCTTCCAACTGTCTGCTCCCAACAATTAAATGCAATTTAGATTCCTGAACTGAGCCTGCTAAATGGTGCGGCATGGCAGCCTCCCCTTCCCCGCCTGCACTCTGTGGCCCCACCTCTCCGGGGCAAAATGAAAGCCCGGTATCAGGTGAGAACAAAGGCCGTCTAATCCCGTCTAGTTCATTTCACAATGGAGATGTTATGTACAGATGAAGCGTGAGCAGATGTTATTACACTATCCGGAGCGAGTTCCTTCGGGATGCGGCCCCTGGCCAGCCGGGGCATCACGCCCGCCTTACGCCCCCAACAGCACCTCTGCTGTTTACCCTCCAGCCTTCTAGCTGCGGCCCAGCGGGCCGGAAAACCGCAGGAACACAGTGTCTCTTTCTCCCTGGTTGGAATAAAGGTATTTGGAAGGAATAAAAGGTCACAGTATTCCCCGTTGGCCTGCAGATTAGGGCCAATTCATTCCGTTAACAAATGTTAATTGAGGAAGGTTCGAGGCTCTCTGTGTGCCAGGCACTGTGCAGGGGCTCAGAGACACATGGATGAGAGCCCTGTGTCCTGCCTCTGGCACATTGCAATGGAACATTGGTGAGAAGGTGGATAAATAAATCACTCACACACGGCGGGGGGGGGGGCGGATTACTCCAACTGGGGCATTGCCATGCGGACTGTATTTTCAGATGTTTGAATGCCTGCTCCTGTTTGAGCACGAGATGGGTGGAGGCAGGGTCTGAGCCTGCAGCCTTTAACTTTCACTGTGTGGTTTCTGTTTCGCGTCCTCCCGTCCGTGTTTGTGGGACCGTGGTGGTCATGGTTACGGCACAGGAGGACCCTGCCAATGTCCTGAGCTTCACAGGAGGAACACCGTCATCCCTCCCTTGCAGGCACTGAGTGCAGGAGCCCTGGTCTTCAAAAATTAGGTCTCTTGCAAAAACCTGTAGCGAACGGATGAACAAGGATGTACTAACGGTGCCTTCTGTTTATGCAGGATCCTCGTAGTATAGTCCGTTATGTAGCGGTCGCCCTCAGTCCTCGCTGCAGTTGGGAATCACGGGGTGAGCTTCATTTGTATTCTAGCCTCACCTCCAGATGATCTGTTTTAACTAGTCTGGGTGGGGTTTTGACAGAGTGGTTTCAAAAACTGACCAAGTGATTCCCATGGGCTGCTGGTGCGCACGACTGTTCCTGGTGTGTGTGTGTGTGTGTGTGTGTGTGTATACACACACATATAGCATTTGGTCATTTGCAGTTCATAAGCAGGAGGGGAAGGTATCCTTTGTGTCCCCAAGTCCCTAGTGACTTGCCTGGGGTCCCAGAGCTTGTACTGCAGGCCGCAGAACCTGTGTCCTGCTTGGTGCATGGCACTTTGCCTGTTTAGAGAGGCTTGACAAGATCAACAAAAACACCATGAGATGCCTGACGATGTGCCAAGACTTTGGAGGAACTGGAAGTGGTCAGGTGGGACGTGAGTGGGACCAGAACTGGTCAAGTGGAAAGCTGTAAGCTGCCCACACTCCAGACAGCTTGAATAGCAGGGAAGATGGGGACAGCCAAAGCAGCTGTTCACATTGGAATCACCCCTCTGCCAGTTCCAGTCCCTTGTAGGGCCAACTGGGGATGGTAGCCATGAATGATCACTTATGCCTACTGTAGGTCAGGGAGTAAGGAGTTGGGGTCTGAATACTAAGTCAAATCGTACACTTAAATATGTGCAAACTTCAAAGTTGTTTTGGCAGTTCTGAGTGCTTTGAGTGTAAACATGAATTTTAGAACCAATTTGCCAATTAAAAAAAAAAAAGCCTGCTGGGGTTTCCATTCAGATAGTGTGGAATCTGTCGATTTTATGGAAAAACTGAATCTTGACTGTAGCGAGTCTTACCATCCATGAACATGGTATATCCCTCTGTCTCTGTAGTTCCTCCTCACTTTCTCTCTGAAATGGTTTTTTACTTTATAGGCCTTTCACATCTTCCGTTAGATTGAATCCTAAGGATTTAATATTTTTGATGATACTGTAAATGATAATGTTATTTGAATTTGAGTTTCTGAATGTTCATTGCTAGGGTGTAGAAATACATTTTGTACATTCAGTGAGCTCCTGTCCTTCAACTTTGCTGAACTTGCTTGTTAGTTCTAGAGCTTTTTTGCACATTTCATGAATTTCTTTTTGTTTTGTTTTTATAGACAGTGGTATCATCAGTGACTAAAGACAGTTTTACTTCTTTCTTTTCAAACTGGATACCTATTATTTCTTTTTCTTGCCTGATTGCACTGATTAGAACCACTAAGACAATATTAAATAGAAATGTTGATTGTAGACATCCTTGCCTTGTTCTGGAGCTTAAAGGGAAAGCATTCATGTCCTTAAATTGGGGTTTGCGATAGATTTTACCAAGTGGAGGAAGTCTCTTTCTGTTTGTTTTTTTTTTTTTAAAGATTTTATTTATTTATTCGACAGAGACAGAGACAGCCAGCGAGAGAGGGAACACAAGCAGGGGGAGTGGGAGAGGAAGAAGCAGGCTCATAGCAGAGGAGCCTGATGTGGGGCTCGATCCCATAACTCCGGGATCACGCCCTGAGCCGAAGGCAGACGCTTAACCGCTGTGCCACCCAGGCGCCCCTCTCTTTCTGTTTTGATTTGAGAGTGTTTATCAGGAAATGGATGTTGGATTTTTGTCAGAGTTCCCCCCCCAATTAATTGAAAGATCATGTAGGTTTCTTTTTTAGTTTATTGATTGGTATTTGAATGTTAAACCAACTTTGCCTCCCTGGGATAAATCCTGTTTGCTGTCATGTATTATTTAGAAGTGTGTTGTTTAGTTTCTCAATGCTTGGGGGATTTTACAAGGATTTTTTTTTTTTATGGTTTCTAATATAATCCCATTGTGGTCGGAGAACATATTTAGTATGGTTTGAATACTTCTAAATTTATTTGGACTTGTTTTATGTCCCAGGCTGTGGTCTGCCTCAGTAAACATTCCATATACACTTGAAAAGGATGAGTGTTCTGTTGCTGTTGGTCAGATGTTCTATCAATGTCAATTAGGTCAAGTCTTCTGAGAATGTTGTTCAAATCTTATGTATCTTTGGTTATTTTCTGTGATAATTATCAGTTGTTATTACTGATAAAAATAGTTATTAGTGATTGGGAAGGGGTATGCTAGTTTGCTGGGGCTGCCGAAACAAAAAGCCAGACTGAGGGGCTTAAACAACAGAAATTTATTTTCTTACAGTTCTGGAAGCTGGAAGTCTAAGATCAAGGTTTTGATGGCTTGGTTTTTCCTGAGGCCTTTTTCCTTGGTTTGTAGATGGCTTCCTTCTCGCTGTGTCCTCAAATGGTCTTTCCTTTTTGTGCAAGCCCCCCCCCCCCCCCCCCCCCCCNCCGCCCCCCCCCCCCCCCCCGTGTCTCTTCCTCTTCTTGTAAGGGCACCAGTCCTACGGGATTAGGATCCCACCTTTATGACCTCATTTAACCTTATTCACCTCTTTAAAGGTCCTATCTCTACATACAGTCATATTGGGGGTTAGGGCTTCAATGTATGAATTTCATGGGGACACAGTTCCATCTAAAAGATTAA
Organism: Ailuropoda melanoleuca; assembly: GCF_002007445.2. NCBI lineage: Eukaryota > Metazoa > Chordata > Mammalia > Carnivora > Ursidae > Ailuropoda > Ailuropoda melanoleuca. Next base: position 110,994,141 of record NC_048218.1, on the reverse strand, counting down.
TAAGTTTCTGACTGTATTTACACATTTGCCTATTTATGTCTTTGTACTACTATCATTTCTTGCTTTATGTATTTTGCCAGCATTGTTAATAGGTACATACATGCTTAGGATTATACGTTCTCTTGATGCATGTACCCTCTTAACATTGTGAAATCCTTTCCATATCATTGGTAACATTCTTTAATCCGAAATTGACTTTGTCTGATATTAATATGGCCACTCCAGCTTTCCTTTAACATTATCCTTGTATATTTTTTGTCTTTTTGCTTTTTAAAGGAATATAATCTGACAACCCTTGCCTTTTAATCAGGGCATTTAAGCTATTTACATAATGAGATTACTAATATGGTGAGGTTTCAATCTATCATCTTGCTATTTTCTCTTTCTCTCACCTAGCCTTTGCTCTGCTTTCTCTTTTTTGCCATGTTTAGATTAATTGACCTTTTATTTTACTTTTATTTTTAATTGTTTAAAAGATTTTATTTTTAAGTAATCTGTACACCCAACGTGGGTCTTGAACTCATGGCCCCGAAATCAAGAGTCCTGTCCTCCTCCGACTGAGCCAGCCAGGTACCCCTAGATTAGTTGAACTTTTAAAAAATAATTTCATTTTATCTGTTTGATTGGTTTATTACCTGTCACTCATTATTTTAGTAGTTGCTTTGGTTTATAGTACATCTCTCTAGTTTATCACGGTCTGCTTTACATGATTGTGTATGACTTCATGAATAGTATGAGAGCCTTGCTGTGGAATGCTTGCATTTCTCTTTTCCCGAGCTTTGTGCTATTTTGTCATAAGTTTTACTTTTACGTCTATTGAACCTCACGTTACATCTTTACTAGTTTTTGCTTCAACAGTTAACTATTTTGTAGTGAGTTTTCAATAATAAGAGAAAATCTTGTGTGTTTATCCACATACTTACCATTTCTGGCACTGTTCCTTCTGTGTATAGCTGCCTTTCCACTTGTGATCATTTTCCTTGTGCTCAGACTGTGTGTAACTTGTCTTGCCAGCTGGTGATGAAGTATTTCAGCTTTTGTGCATCATAAGAATTTTTGAATTCACTTTAATTTTTGAATGCTGTGTGTGCTGGGTCCAGAATTTTACGTTGGCAGAATTTCTCTTGGCACTGTATATCTCGCCACTGTTTTCTCACTGGCTTTATTTTCCATGAGAAATCTGCGGTTGTGCTTATGGTTGGCCTCCTGTCGTACTGTGTCTTTTCCTCCCCTCTGGGGGCATTTACGATGTTCTGTGTGTCACTGGGTTTGAGCTGTATGATTATCATGTACCTTAGTGTCATTTCTGCTCCATTTCTTGTACTTGGGATTTGTTGAGTTTCTTCAGTCTATGAGTTTATAGCTTTGCGCAGATTTTGGGAAAGTTTTAGGCATTATTTTTTCAATGATCCCCCTCCCCTCTTTACGGAGACCTCAATTACACATGTGTTAGGCTGCTTGAACTTTCCCACAGCTCACTAATGCTCTCTCTGTTGATCTATGTGTTTACTTAGGTGATCTCTTCTTTCTGTGCTTTGTTTTGGGCAGTTTGTACTGTGATCGGCACACACACTGCACGCATGTCTCGGCTGAACGTTTCAGAAGACCCTTGTGCACATCTTAGGGGTTCCATGCAGCCCCGTTTCGTGGTGCTCTGGCGAGTGAACACTTGCTGCCGTGTTCTGGCTGGACCCTTAGCACCTGTTCCTCAATCCCGGGAGTAGTACACAGGTCCCCTTCTTTCTTGGCATTCTGGGACCTTCCTCGATGCAGGAATCTGGAGCAGTGTTCCGCCTCCGAGGAGCTAGATAGATGGGTTGGCCTGCTCGTGAATGTCCCGTAAACAGTCATCGTTGTGTGCTTTGGTGTCGGAGTTCTTTCGCTCAGCACGATGCTGCTTTCGATGTTCATCCATGATTAGTAGCGGGTCATGGTAGCGAGCTCTTGCGTGAACCTGAGCAGTGTTCCGTCGTAGGAATATATCACTTTGTTTATCCACAGTTGATGGACAGTTGGGTTATTTCCTGTTTGGGGCACTTTTAAATAAGGCAGCTCTGCCCATTCTTGCACAAGACTCTGTGGGCATATGCATTTACTTCTGTTGGGTGTTCCCAGGAGCGGAATTGCTGAGTCACAGGATTGGTGTAGCTCTAAAAACATGTGTCAGGAACTATAGTTGTACCACTCGTTTCCCATTCTGGCTAACATTTAATCTTCTGGAGAATTGTGGCTGCTTCTGCTGGTAAGTACGGGCCTCAGTGGACCCAGGCACTGGGAGGATACGCTGCCGCATAGCACCATTGGGTAGAAGGATGGGTGTTTGGTTTCTAGGGCAAATAGAATTTTCGTAAGATGATCGGATACAGCCGTTAGCCTTGGCCCTGCAACCCAGGGTTTGGTAGATGAGGGGTTCAGGTATTTCCAGTACCCGCGTGTGTCGTGGATTCAGTGCTGTGCTGGATTTAGGGGGAACCGCATATCTTAACACGCTGGTCTTAGGTGACTGCTTCTCGGTCCGCAGAGGTGCGCATTCACTCGGAGAGGCCCAGGGACCAGGAGAACCAGTCACCCATCTTCCTCTGAGCACAGTCGTGCTGTTTGCTGGGCACTGCTTCCAGAGGAAGCATTAAGGTTCTGGGAATGCCTGTGGATTACTTTGTCACGGAGGTCGGTGGAAGCTCATACGTGATCACGTTATCAGTGTTGATTAGTGCAGGGCTCCTGACACTCTTCACCCTTTACAAGGGGATTTGCAAGCTGGGGGCGTGGCGCGGGGTGGGGGAGCTTCCGTCTGGGGCTCTGGCACTGAGAATGCTGACAGGGTATCCGAGGCTCCCCTGGGGAATCCCAGCGTTGGCTGGATGGCTTCTTCTTCTCCATTGAATGGGTAAAGTTCCTGTTTTAGCTCTTCCCCAAACTCCGCTAGACGCCTTATTTCCTGCAAGAGAACAGAAAAAGCAAACAAACTATGAATTGTGGGGCTGACAGTTTCTCCTTTTGCTTTTTCAGCCAGAAGAATTAACGAGTCTGCACAGTTTTAAGAACAAAGCCTTTAAGAAACCCAAGGTCTGTGGGGTTTGCAAGCAGATTATTGACAGCCAAGGGATTTCATGCCGAGGTGAGTGCACGTTTATCGTTTCCCTTGCTAATGACACCAAATCGTAGCAAACAAACAAACCAAAACACCAAAATGAAAACATCTTTTGGGAATTTCCAAAAGTTAAATTGTGGAATTCCCCTCTGAGCCGGTGTTTACCCCCCACCCTTACTGGGGCAGGGACTGACTGTATTTCCCCAGACTTGTGCTCAGGAGGAAACTTTTCTAGAAGGAGCAAAACTTCTGGTGAGGGCGAGGGGACGGCAGTGAGCGGCTGTGACTTGCCCTCCATCCGCGCTGGGGTGTCCGTGACTCGGGTTATTCAGTCCTGTGCTCTGACCTCTTAGAGAGTTTACAACCGGAATGTTGTGCACCTCAGGGTCAGGGCTCACGGGGCCGGGCCCTTCAGCCTGGTGTCAGGGCTCTCTGATGCTCAAGCCCCAGGCAGCCCGTTAATAAATCTGGATAGTGGGCCTGTGAGAACAACACTGCTTGTTTCCCTTGAGCCCTAGAATCCCGGCTGGGGGCCGGGGGTCCGCGTCACAGAGCCCAGGCAGGTTGGGGGACAGGGCCATGGAGAAGGCGCTGGGCGGCCCCGAGGTGTCCTGTCGTTGGCGGGGTGTCTCCAGGGGGTTCTGTGGTGTTGGGACTGCCTCTTGGCTCCCCTTTCTCCCTGAGGACCCGCGGTACTCAGTCCTTGCGGGCTGCTTTGGGGGGGGGGCGTTGGGGAGGAGGGTCAGACTTTAGGGTGGGGAGGGGGAGACCCGGGCCTCTCAGGGTTTCTCTTGCAGGGAAAGGGCCTGGGAGTGAGAGGCAACTGGTGTGTCTGCTCCTCCGAAGGGCCCTGTGTCGTTCTTGCTGATATGCTCCCAGGGCCATGAGCACGTCGCCACCTTTGTCTCTCCTTCCCGCCGTGGCCTCGGGGGGCCTGCCGGTAGCGCCCTTCCCACCTCATCCCCCAGTGTCTCTGTCTCCTTTTCTGGACACGTGGGCCCCTCTCCCTTCTGTGTGATGGTACCTGGGGGGCTCCTTGTCACCTGGCCCCTGCGAGCTGCAGCGCAGGCTGGAGGGGTCTCGCATTGCAGGATTCAGTGCTCGTGTCTTAAGGGATCACTCTGATGGCTCCAACCGCGACTGTACGATGGGCACCCCTGTGACATTTTCAGGCGAAGAAGGCCTGTGGAAGGACCAGTCTCGTTGGGATCAAAACATGAGACTTGAGGTGTCTCTCCTGCCCCCCAGACACACCTACGGATGTGTGGGGACAGGATGTGGGCATGTTGCTCCCACAGCCCAAGTCGGGAGCCTGGCAGGGTCACTGCAGGTGTAGATGGGGCCGGTGGGGTCACCACGGGTGACTGTGATTGGCTGCTCAGAGGACACTGTGGCCCTTCCATGGTTCTGTTCCCTGCCCCTGACAAAATGTAGTTAATCTCTATGGTCTGTTCCTTTTGTTAGTAAACTGTAGAGACCGTGCAAAGAGACCACGAGTAGCTTTGTCCCCTGTGATTTGTACACGTCACATGTGTCTGCGTGTTGAGCCTGTGTATGTGTGGCCTGGAGACAATGAGGCATGCCCGTTACACACATCATCTAAGCAGTCATGCATGCCGGTTTTGTGAGGTTGTGGTGGAAGGGCCCTTTCTTTGGCTCGTTTCTGGAGAAGCAGTAGGAGTGTTGGAGCTGAGCGTGGATGGCGGAGTCAGGTTGCTGTGGTACCCGTTCTTCCTGTCTCTTGAATTTTCCTTCAGAGTTACTGTGAATAGCAGGTAGGACACATAATCAGCAGAACGTTGACTGGCTCAAGAAAGCGTCCAGTAGTGTTAGTGATGGTGGTTGTGGTGATGGTGGTGATGAAGATGATGATGGTGGTGGTGATGATGGTGGTGATGGTGATGATGGTGATGATGGTGATGATTGTGGTGATTGTGGTGGTGAGGGGATGATGATGATGATGATGGTGACGTTGGTGATGGCATTGGTGGTGGTGGTGATGGTGATTGCAATGGTGATTGTGATGGTGATAGTGGTGATGATGGTGGTGACAGTGATAACACTGATTATGGTGGTGATGACTGATACGACGATGATGATGGTGACTTTAGTGATGACGGTGGTGATATTGATGATAGTGTTGGTGATAATGAAGATGGTGATGATGATGGTGACATTGGTAATGAGGAAGAAGATGGTGATGATGATGGTGGTGACATTGGTGATGGTGTTGGTGATAATGCTGATGGTGGTGGTGCTGACAGTGGTATGATGATGGTGCTGCTGGTGGCGATGGTGATGGTAGAGAAGGGTAGGGCTGTAGTCCGTGACTCAGGCTCCTAGTTTTGCTTTTCCATTTCTGGCTCATTCTTGACCTTCCTTACTGTCATATTTAACCCCCTGTTTTACCTCATATTTTATATGTGGCGAGATTAGGAGAAAAAGCTTAATTTTTATGAAGCTGTGATGCTTGACCTGGTGGCTTTCTTAATCCTTATTCTCGAACCTTACAGGGAAAAGCAGAGATGGAAGTGAGGGTGGTGATGGGGTTAAGTGTCTGGTTGTAGGTCACGTCACGCCACCCAGAACCCCACTAATACCACCTCAGCTCTGCCTTCGCCACCAGTCAGGACTCTCTGGTAACCTGTTCTCACTGCTCCAGCAGGTTCCCTCGGGTGGTTTAAAAAGGTTCAGTTTTCACTGATGATGCTTTTATGAACCCAACCTGGTCATATTTTAGATAAGGCAGTGGAAGGCTGTGGCACAGGTGATCTTGGTGTTCTGGTACTGAGTGGGTGTTGAGAGATGTGAGTTCTGGGGATTTTGCCCCCCGAGGGAGATGGTTCAGGAGAGTGCAGGGTCAGACCAGGCAGAAGTGATCCCATTGGAAAGGCTTTGCCTCGATCTCATCGTGGAATAGGCAAGAACAGACTGGAATGGAAAAGTGACAGAGAATGAAGGAATGCTGTGAAGAGGGATACTCTAGGGAGGAGTCTGAGGAAATGAAGATTGAGAAAGGGAGCAACAAGGAGGCCAGAGGGAAGTGGAATGAGGGAGTTTTGTAAGGAAGATTTGATGATGGCTTTTCCCCTTCAGTAAAGAAAATGTATGTTAAGCACGTGCTGGAATGAGAAGATGGGAAAGCTGTTCTCTAGGTGTGAGGAGCTTATGGTCTGAGGGGGGAGTCCTGTCTGTGAGGGGCTCATGGTCTGAGGGAGGCGTCCTGTTTGTGAGGGGCTCACGGTCTGAGGGAGGTGTCCTGTCTGTGAGGGCTCACCGTTTGAGGGAAGAGTCCTGTCTGTGAGGAGGCACTCACATTCTGAGGGGGGTGTTCTGTCTGTGAGGCCATCACGGTCCACAGTATACTGAGTGATTACTGATAACGGCAAATCGGTACGTATACGTGGCAAGTGCTTGCTTTGTTCCAGATGCTGTGTTACAACCCTAGGACATGGGGGCAGTTAGGACCAACAAGTGAACTGAGAGAGCAGTGTGGCTGAGCAGTGAATGTTAGGGCAGGCTGCCCTGTGCTGGGGCCTCTGGTCCCCTCCTGTCTGTGTAGCCAGTTACTGGGAACCCAGAGAGGCTGGTGAACTTGAGTGTAGACAGGCGAGAAGCGGAGAAGCAAGGGCTCATCTCTCCCTTGGTAAATATGTGCAGAGCGTCGTATAAAAGCTTTTGACGGGCCTGTAAGACGGTGGCCTGGATTCCCGAGGCTCCTGCAGACATTTGGAAGAATAGCAGTTCCAAGACAACATGTAAAAATGTCTGGGGCTTCAGAGCCAGATGCTCTGGGCCGTGGCTGGTACAGCAGGAGCCCGGATTCTTACCCCGGGCTTTGGAAACCCCTGTGTGACAAGGGAGCCAGCATGTGGTGGTGGAGACAGCACTTCTGTGGACTGGATGTGTGTGTCATCAAGGCCTGGAAGACCGATGAGAAGCACACATACCATGGACCCTAAACCCTCGCAGATGCAGGGCTCTGCGGAGTGTGGGAACTGGCTCCCACCCTGCACTCTGTGGCCTTGAGCTCCACTTGCTCTCTTGCTTGATGCTTGGCGGCTTTCCATTTTTGTGAGTCAGTGGATGAAAAGTGGTATCTCCCTTGGTTGTTTTTTTCATTCATCTGATTATTACTTGAGGGTGAACCTCTAAACAGACACAGAGAAGATGTCCGTGGTGTTCATTTTAGTGAGCTAGCCTTTCAAATCCTTTGCTTATTTTAAAAATTAGATTATTGGGGCACCGGGTGGTGCAGTTGTTTGAGTGTCTGACTTTTGGTTTTGGCTCGTGATCTTGGGGTCGTGAGATCGAGCCCCATGTCGGGCTCCACGCTCAGTGCAGAGTCTGCTTGGGCTCCTCTCCTCTGTCCCCCTGCTGTGTACACGCACTTCTCTTTCTCCAAGTAAATAAATAAATCTTTTTAAAAAATTAGATTATTATCTTTCCCTCTTGAATTCGAGGAATTCATTTTCTTACAAATATTAATCATTTTTTTTGCTTTTCCAGTTCTGGTCCAATTTCATGGTTGATTCATCTGGAATTTGCACTATTTCTGTTATATTTTGTGAGTTAGCTGGTTTTCCCAGTGAGATGTATCGCATGGTCTGTCCTTTGCTTACCTGAGTTGGGATGATGCCTCCATCCTGCCGAGTTCTCATGTGTGGATGAGCCCATTGCTTATGTCTGTTTTTACAGAGTTTGTTTTGTACTGTATGTAGCTTTATGTCTCTTCATCTTCCCTGTTATAAGTGTTGTCACATATTAGATTTTTAGAAATCATAGCATTTCAATAGCTACCCAGTATTTTATGGATATACAATTTTTTAAAATTGCGTTGGTAATTTTTTTTTTCATGGCAGAAAGGAGTCTTTGGTATCACTTTGTTCTGCTTCTCATTCTGTACAACAAGAAGAGTGAGGTTGTCATGTGCGTATATGTGTGTATATTTTGTGCATCTGTTATGCGTGACTTAATAGAGAGGTTGGACCCTCCTATCTGCTTCAACCTGTTTCAACCTTGGATTAGGCGGGATTCTCCAGAGAAACAGAACCAATGGGATTTGTCAGAAGGAGTTGGCTCACCTGGTTCAGAAGGCTGCGAGGGCCCAAGATCTGCGGTTGGCAAGCTGGAGAGCTGATGTATAGCTCCCGTCCAAGTCCAAGTTCAGAAGCAGGAGAACACTGATGTGCCAGGTCAAAGACAGTCAGGCAGAGAGAATTCTTCCTTACTCTGCCCTTCATTCTGTTTAGTTCCTCAGTGGATTAGATGAGGCCCACCCTGCCCGGGGGAGGGCAATCTCTTTCTCTCGCTTACAGATTCAGATATTAAGCTCATCCAGAAACAGCCTCCTAGACACACACAGACACATCCAGAATCACGCTCAACCAGATATCTGGGCATCTTGTGGCCCAGTGAAGTTGACACATAAAATGAGCCGTTGCAAACATGTTTTTTTGGTTCAAGTATTGGTGGAAGATCCAGCCTCACGCAGATATGTATTTGAAAAAGGAAGCATTTTGATAACCTTTTCAGATTATGGTTGGTATTCCCTTTGGATACCAAACCAAAACTCAAGTGATGTTTCTTAAAGCTTAGTTTTGGTGTGGGATCTGGAACTGTGTTGATGAGCTTCCCCTGCTCTGTTCTGTTAAGGTCCATGAGCCCATCTGGCACTTTGAGTATATGTTCTAGCCAGGAGTGACCGTGTGACGTCTTGCAGTGGTCATTTGGAAAATGCTGGTTCGACGAGTTCAGCAGAGTTCTCTGGATGTGAACACATTTATTATAAAATACTGAGAAAACTCCCTATATTTGTTCCTTTCAGTGTTGATTCTATCAGATCAGTGTTAGAAGTTGTCAAGCTCATGGGGATGGATGCATGTCTCCCCAAATTCTAATTCTCACTTGAAATCTCAAATTTTGTCATTGGCCAAATGCTGTCAGCTGTTTCCCTCACCGTGACAGGCACGCTTTGTTCATTGGTGAGACTGATGAGTGTGCAAGTCTGAATAGCCGTGCATTGTCTGCCTGGAGTTCTTTCAGACGAAAACGGTGTTTCCTGAGAAGGCAGCTAGGTCAGCTGCCAGCTCCCACCCACATAGGTGCTTCTTCCAAGCTCCACCATGCTCCATCGCACACAGAAGTGCTCAGCGCGTGTGTCCCAGCTGGTCTCACGGAAAGGTGAAAATGCGAGACGAGAATACTGATTAAGCGCTGTATTCCACTCGGAGAAGCAGTACATCCTGAAACTACGTACTGAGCACGTAATGGTTCTCAGGAGACACTAGGTGTCTTCTGTTACGCGTGTTGTCTCCCTGCGTCATGAGCTTGGGTGTGGAGGTGGCAGGTGTGGGAAGCGATGAGGGGATGTGACCCCGAGGCACAAACCAGTGGAAAGCACGGGAGAGTAGGCACTCACGCCGTATTGTGAGGGTGTTTGGGCAGTTGCTGGAGGAGAGTTCGGGGTGACATGGACACAGGGTCCTGTGAGGGTTATGTGGAGAGAGGTCTGTGGAAGCAGAAGGAACGTCCCAGTGGCCCGTGAGTTTGGCCTTGGATGGAAGATTCCGGCCTCGCTGTTTCCTGGGTGCTCAGCGCCCAGAAGCGAGGGACTCTGTAATGCAGAGAAGCCACGACGAGGAGGCGTGTGAAGAACCGAGTTTGTGCGGTTTGGTGGCGTCTTCAGAGACTCTGGATGAGGCTGGTAGCAGAAGTGGTCGTGTTCGGTGCACGCAAGGGCTTCCCAGCTCGCCCTGTTCTGCATGGCGTGCTCTACTGGCCTCTTGACCACCTGGGTCACAGGTGAGGAAACTGAGCCCCAGCATGCGGGGCCTCTGTACTTCAGCTCGGAGGATGTGCTGGTGCTTTCAGCAGGAAGCAATTGGACAAGGGCCGTGATGGAGCCAAAGGTAATGAGAGTAATGAGGCAAGTGTGTGTTGTTGTTTTTTAATGAAAGGGACATTTTTGCAATTAGGATTAATGGGCTTCTTTTCCTTTTCATGTAAGTAAGTGAAAGTAATGAGATGCTGGGGAAACTGCAATAAACGTGTTTGTGTAATGCATGCATTTGATACCAGCCACATTTAGAACCGTCAGTAATGGTTTTAGGAGGCAGAGTCATGGCCTTAGACAGTTACGTAGTGACGGGCCCAGAAATGCTGAGATTAGCCTGTTGATTTTCATCTGGGAACAGAGCATAGAGTCTCTGTTTTATTTTATTTTTTTATTTATTTTTTTTTTAAAGATTTTATTTATTTGACAGAGATAGAGACAGCCAGTGAGAGAGGGAACACAAGCAGGGGGAGGGGGAGAGGAAGAAGGCAGGCTCATAGCGGAGGAGCCTGATGTGGGGCTCGATCCCATAACACTGGGATCACGCCCTGAGCCGAAGGCAGACGCTTAACCGCTGTGCCACCCAGGCGCCCCTAGAGTCTCTGTTTTAAAACCTGCACAGATTTCACTCCTGACAGGGACCGCTGGTGTTTTTTAAAATGATTTTTGTTAACGCAGTAATTCAGGACCGTTCATGCAAATGAATGTTGCCTAGAATTTATCAAAGTCCTGAATTAGAAACAAATACTGTATAAAACCCTTAAGAGTCCACCAAAAAACCGTTAGAACTAATAAATGAATTTGGTAAAGTGGCAGGATACAAGATCGACGTACAAAAATCAGTTGTGTTTCCAGACAGTAACAGTGAACTATCTGAAAGAGAGATTAGGAATGGAATCTAATTTCCAGTGACATCAAAAACAATGAAATGCTTAGGAATGCATTTAACCAATAAGGTGAAAGACCTGTGCTCTGAAAACTATAAGACACTGATGAAAGAAATTCAGGAGCACACAAATAGATGGAAAGATATCGCATGTTGTTGGATTGGGAAGAATTAATATTGTTAAAATGTCCGTGCTACCCAAGGCAGATTCAACACAATCTCTATCAAAATTGCAATGGCATTTCTTACAGAAATGGAAACAACCCTAAAATTCAGATGAGATCACAAAAGACCTCAAATAGCCAAAGCAATCTTGAGAAAGAACCGAACTGGAGGAGTTATGCTTCCTGATTTCAAACTATATTACAAAGCTGTAGTGATCAGAACAGTGTGGTACTGACATAAAAATAGGCACACGGACCAGCGACACAGTATTGGGAGCCTAGAAATAAACCTGCACACGTATGATTCACTATTCTTTGACAAAGTTGCCAAGAACACCCAACAGGGATGGATAGTCTCTTCAGCAGCAGTGCTGGGAAGATGAATCATGACATGCAGAAGAATGAAGCTATATTTGTGTCTCTACCACTGAGACAAATTAACTTGAACCAGATCAAAGTCTTAAATGTAAGACCTGAGCCGATAAAACGACTAGAAGAAAACAGAGGAAAAATCTCCTTGATGTTGGTCTTTGCAGCGATTTCCTGGTTATGACACCAACAGCAGACATCAAGAAGTGGGACTATGTCAACCTCAAGAGCTTCTGCATGGCCAAAGACGCCCTCAACAAAATGGAAAGGCAACCCATAGCATGGGAGAAGATATTTGCAAATCATACGTCTGATGAGGGATTAGTATCCAAAATATACAAAGAACTCCTACAACTCAATAGCAGACAAACAGATAATGGGATTAGGAAAGGGGCAGAGAAACTGAATGACACTTTCCCCAAGAAGACATCTGGATGCCCAACAGATACATGAAATGCAATTTACAATGCAAATTGCAATGTGCTATCATCTCACACCTGTTAGAATGACTGTCGTGAGAAAGACAAGAGATAACAGGTGTTGGCGAGGTTGTGGAGAAGGGGAATGGCCATGCACTGTTGGTGGGAATGCGGACTGGTGCAGCCACCATGGAAAACAGTATGGGGGATTCTCCGAAGAGTTAAACCTAGAATTTCATATAATCTGGCAGTTTTACTTCTGGGTATTTATTTGAAGGAAATGAAATCATTATCCAAATGATATCTTAAAGAGATATCTGTCCTCTCTTGCTCATAAAATCATTTATTCACAATAACCAAGATACGGAAGCAACCTGAGTGTCCATTGATGGATGAATGGATAAAGAAATGTGGTATATAAATGTGGAAAATTATTCAGCCACATAAAAGGGAACTCCTGCTGTTTGCGACAGCACGGATGACCTGGAGGACACTCTGTTAAGTGAAATAAGTCAGAAAAAAACAAACACTTTATGGTTATCACTTACATGTGAAATCTTAAAAAACCCCCGCATACCTCAATCTCCTGAGAAACGGAGTAGAATGGTGATTTCCAGGGTTGAGCGTGGGGGAAATGGGAAGGAGTTGGTCTGAGGGCACGAACTTTCAGTTGCAAGATGAGTAAGTTTGGGGATCTAACGTACAGCGTGATGACTGTGGTTAACGGTACTTTATTGACTACTTGAAGTTTGCTAGGAAAATAGACCTTAGGCATTTTCTCTCTCTCTCACACACACACGAGTAGTGTGACGGATGTGATAATTAACGTGATTGTGGCAAATATTTCACAATGTAGACATGTATCAAATCATCATGTTGTACACCTTAAATATATACAATTTTGTTAATTATAGCCCAGGGAAGCTGGAAGCAAACAGCCACAAGGCGTGAGCCGCCGTGCTGGGGAGCGGCTGGCGGGCAGAGTGCACGTGTGCACCTTGTCCTTCTGGACGTGTGCAGTTTGGGGATGCATTTCACTGGGGAACTTCTGGTGCTTTCTGCGGGCTCCCTTCTCCCTGGAGACTGCACCACACAGAGTGGCAGTCAGGGAGGGAGGGCCCCCACCGTGTGCACCAACTTCTGAAAGTGGACCTAGAGCAGGTAAGACCTGATGTGTCTTGCAAGGACCCCAGGCTCCCATCAGTAGACATGCAGAAGATCCGTGGCTCTTCGCGGAGCACGGTGAAAATCCAGCAAGCCTGCGTGATGGAAGGTGTTATCACGGTGCAGCTTGTGCCCAGTGGGCACTCTGTCGGTGTCAGCTGCTGTTCCTCCTGTTCCTGCCGCTATTACAGGAGCCTGGTGATTCCCAACAAAGAACGCCGTCCTGGATGAGCTTGGTCTGGTGGGGGGAGTTGGACACGGAGATTACTATGAAGTGAGGGGCAGTGGGATGAAGGCTGGGGACAGGAAGGCAGGCCAGGGGCTTCTGGAACACATTAGTCCAGCTTAGGAGGAGTGACAGAGGGCTTCCTGGTGGAGAAGGTGTCTGCCGCCTTCAGTCTTAGAGAAAGAAACACGTCAGCTGAACACAGAACGGTGTGTGGGAAGTTCTAGGCAAAGACAGGGGAGCAGAGCCAAGGGGGCACGTGGAGATGGTGTGAGGAAGCTCTGGGTTGGGGGGATGGGAGGACGGGGAGGGGCTGCTGGCGACGGCCCAGGGAATATTGGATCCATGTTGAGGAGCTGCATGTTGTCTGTAGGTGAGAGGATTGGAAACCCAGCCTGGACTGTGTCCGGTTTGGGTGTTTATAAGTGTTGGAAAGGCCACGTGTGGCTGGGTGGAGAGCTGGGCCCCTCACCCTTGTGGTTTCCCATGAGGGGTGCTTACAGGACCACATGCAGTAGCACCCAGGAAAGCATCATGCACACTGCCAGGCACAACCGCTAGAGGTTGTCACCGGACCGCCGCTACTCCGAGACAAACCGGAGGGGCTGTCCATAAAACTTTGGGGTTGCCTGCCTACGTACTGAGAGTAATGTGTCCACCTCTTGGGATCTCCCCCTTAGTGCCTGGGTGGTTTATGCGAGGCTATGATTAGTTAGCCTTTGTGAACGTAATGACTTTGCCCTACGATGACCGTGGATTCTCTTGTGGCTGAGTCGGCAGTCCACCACGAGTGTCACACCACTTGTCACCCTGCCACCGACCAGAGCCCTTTCTGGGTTGAGCGGGCCCATTGTAGTGAGTACCTGCTCCTGCGTGACCAGTCACTCCAGAAGTTAGTGCCCTGCGTGGCCATAGCACCTGTCACTTCTCGCTGCTTCCATGGGACAGGAATTTGGGAGTCACGTGGCTGGGCAGTGCGGCTCAGTGCCTGTTGAGAGGCTGCATCACCTGGAGGCACAACCGGGGCCGGAGCACCCCTCCTGAGGTGGCCCCTCACATGGCTGCAAGCTGGTGCTGGCTGCCGGTGCGAGGGCTCAGTTCCCCCACATGAGCCTCTCCGCAGGGCTGCTCTAGCGCCTGGCTGTCCTCAGCAGGGCTGGTTCGAGAGGTCGGGGTTGAGGCTGTGAGCCCTGTGTTCCGCCATACCGCCTTGTCCCACAGGCCAGCCCCGAGCCACCGTGGGAGGGACTGCACGAGGGTGTGGGCACACAGGTCACTTGGGCCATCTTGGAGTCTCATGGCCACGAGATCCGTGCCCCAGTCCCAGGCTGCGAGCGGACCACCCGCCGGGCCCGGTGTGTGTCTGAGCAGAGCATCCTTTGGGGCCTGCGCAATTCTTCCCTGCTTTTGTGCTAATTCTCGCTTACCCAGAGGCCAAAGGCCTCCGATGACGTCCTCTCTACCTCGGGCCCTCCCACTGGCCTCCAGCCCCTGGCTGTCTTTGGTCTGCGTTTCTGGTGTGGCGTTTCTGGTGTGGCGTGGAAGCCCATTTTAGTCCAAAGGCAAGTCTATCTTGATTAGAAAATCACTCATCGCTTTTGTGCAGTGTCCCCATTAGGAGATGTCGAGTAAATGTTTGTCTTTGTGAACAATCTCACAAACCCCAGAGGCACAGAAAGACCATTCAGAAAATAGATCTCGCAAAGATAATGCCCCTGGCTGTTCTCTACCGGAGTTCCTGTAACCGCCAGCCAGCGGCCAAGTTACTTTGTCTGGTTTATCCTTTTTCAGCCCTGCAGGGACCGTTATGAATTCAGTGTTTCTGTCCCCAGCTCTAGAAAGGAGAGGGACTGTGTGTGTGTGTGTGTGTGTGTGTGTGTGTGTTGGGTGGGGGACAGTCTGGGCTTCGAAGCACTGAGCCAGATTTGGGGCTGGCTGCTGCCCCCTGAGGCCTCGTTCTTCCAGCGCCCACATGCTTGTGTACTTTGATATTGTGTTTGTTGTCTCAAGCCAGGGTCCCTCGATGCCATCGCATTCACGCCGGGAGTGGAAGCTGAGGCCCAGAGAGGTCACTGGTCCTGCCCAGGGCCGCATGGCCGTGGAGGGCTGTGAAGGCCCCCTGCTCCATGCACCCAGCCCAGGTCCCGTCCCCCATGCCCCAGCGGCGCCCCCGCCTCCCGTGTGCTGCTGTTTCCGCCTGGCATCTGGCGCTGGCTGGGGCAGGGCCCGCGTGCCTGAGCCGTGTGGGGGCTGGCGGGGCTCTCCTGCCATCAGCCCGGCCGCAGCCTCCCGTGGGCGGGCCTGTGAAATCCCCATTGGTTCCGGCTCTAAGCCTGCGCTGTTGGGGGGCCCCGGACCAACGCATGTCTCTGCGCCCGCACAATGGCCCCGGTGGAAGGATTCCCCTGCAGGAATTTAGACGTGGATTTATTCTGACAGCCCGTTCCCAGGCCGTCCGGAAGCGCGGGGTGTGTGGTGCTCAACGGGCGGGTTTGTCACTAATCGAAAGGCGCCAGTCCTGATGCTGGGGTGGGGGGGCACTTTTGGGTTTCCTGTTCCTCTTCGGGGAGAAGCTGTGATTCCCAGGCCCACGTGGAGGCTTCTACAGCTCAGAGTCCGCGCGGCTCTCCTCCTCCAGGGATCCGGGAGAGTCCGGTGGTGGCTCGGCGCCTTGCGCACCAGGCGCACCCCGCGCTTTGCTAAAGCGGGCACCGCGCGGCGAGGGCGGCCTCCCTCCGTCCCGGTCCTGGAGGGTGGACGGAGCTGGCAGATGTGAGACCCGCTGCCGCCCCGCCTGCTCACCACACACCCCTTCTTTCTCTCTCTCTTTCAGCCTGCAAGTACTGCTGCCACAAGCAATGTGAAGCCAAGGTAAGCTGCCCCTTCCCCGGGGCCGTGCCCCCACCGTGGCCTCTGCCGCTTGGACTGTGGCCACAGGCGTGGAACTCACAAGAAACGGCTACTAGATGCCTTGATAGCACGTATACGTTTCCTCTTGGGAGTGAGTTGAGGAGCTGTGGACTCTGGGCTCCTCATTGTAGAAAGAGACGCTCGAGAATCTGGTTTCAGATAAGAATTCGGTCACTGACTCCCCCCGGCCCCCCAGCAGATGCCCCCTTCTCTCGCATGATTACATCATCGTGTTGGGGGTGGGGGCACGTAGGAATGGGTTTAGGGCACATGCCTGGCCTGAGGATTTGGGGGGCTTCTTTTTAGGGTAGCTGTTCTTAGATTGGTGGGGGTTGTCAGGTTGTCATGGAAGTTGGGGCCCTGGATTAGGGAAGGTTGTGCTTTTTGTGCTCCCTGGAGGGGCTACATTGCCGAGGGTCCCCAGAGGCACAGGAGGCCTGGGGTGCTTGGTTGGGGTTAGGACTTTGACTAGTGGGGCAGTGAGGAGGCCTGGAGCTGGCAGCTGGGCAGTTGTGGGCACCCCTAGGCAGAGGCCTGGTTTTCTGCTCGGGCCAGGGTATCTGCACCTCCCACATTTTCCAGGAGCGCGTGCATCGTCCCCTCTGCCTGGCCGGCCCTGCCTCAGAGGGAGGCCCTCACATGGCCCGCAGGCCGCCCCTGTGGCTGGAGGCCCAGGAAGATGGGGCTTTAGAAAGCGTAGGATTTGGTTGCTGCCGTGCACTTCCTGGGTCAGCTGTCGCTGAGAATTGTCAACTGGCTCCAGGCTCTGAGCAGGAGCGTGTGCTGGAGGCGTGCTTCGTGTGCTGTGAGCTGGCTCCTCGTGGGGAGCTCTGTGTGTGGGGACCCGGGATCCTGAATCCCTCCACCCTCCCCGCCACACACACGTACACACACACACACACACTCACACACAAGCACGCACACACATGCACAATTCACGCCCACGTGGGAGTGCACACGGACACACAAGCACATGTACTCACACATGCACACACACGCACAATTCACGCCCACGTGGGAGCACATGCACACACACAAAGCACGCACACACACATACACACACGTGGGAGCACACACAAGCATGCACACACAAAATTCACACACATGTGGGAACACACGCACACACACATGCATGCGTACACAAGTCACAGCATTCACACTCACATACTTCACAGACATGCTCACAAACACAGGTACCCTTACAAGCGCACACATGCAAACAGACAGTTGGCAAGTAGTCTGGCCCTATATGTTTTTTTCCAGAAAGAGGTTAAATAACTTTTCTTTAAAAACTTTCCACGGTGGGGGATTTGGAATGCAGGAGAGGTGGAGAGCATAGTACAGGGCCCCATGCTACACCGACTCCGAGCCCCCCGGCCAGCAACACTCCTGCCGTCCCCTCCGAAGCCCCGGTCCCCTGCCTCTCGGAGATGTTCCGTGACATGCATTTGAGCTGTTTTAGGAGCCGGTGCCCGTGGTGGGGCTTTGGGGCACTTCTGCTTTCCTTCTGGTCTCACTCTGGAGGAGCCCCCTTTCTGGCCGAGGCCAGGTGTTCCTTGCTCGGACACACGGGGTGGGGGGAGCTCATTTCCAGCCTTGGCTTATCCTCGCTCTGCTTTGCCTGCAAATACGCTCCTCTCTCAGACACGCAGCGTGCTTCTAAGTGATTGTGTCGGAGCACCACAGGAATTCTCTGGATTTCCAGGAGGGGCCCCCCTTCCCCTACACTGGGAGGTTTGAGATATGTTCGGCAGTATGGCTGGCTTGGCCACTCCTGGCTGGCAGTGGACAGCTGAGCCCCCCTGCTGTTGGCACCATATCTTGAAGGGGGCCCAGAGCCGGCTCCTTAGAGGATTGAATTCTTTGGCTCCAAGAGTATTCCAGAAGTCTTAGCTATCACCGATGATGGCATTTCTGGCCCCAATAACTGGCAGTTTGCTGAAACGTAGATAAGCATTTTCTCTCAGTAGATCAAGGTTGGGGAAAATGTATCCACATTCATTTTTCTTGATAACCCAGCTTTGAGTGGCGGGAGAGAATGCCCCCAGCAATAACAAAGCCTCTTCTTATTCTAGAACTCTAACATTGTCGCCGTGGGGCGCAGGAGGGCCATACGTTCCCAGCCGCCGCTGGAGATAAGCAGAGGGCAGCTCCGTTTGCCAAGGGCTGAGACGCGGCTCTTGGAGACAGCATGGGTCCATGCTTACCCCATGTGCGTGTAACACACAGGCTCCCTCAGTGTCCTGGGCTTGCTGGATTTCCTGACACACAACCGTGATGCTTTGGTTTGAACCCAGGCTTTGGCGTGACGTCCGACCCGGTCCGGATGCTTACTGACTTGGGGAAGGTGGGCGCTGCAGGTTCCCTCTGTGACGTCTGCAGGCCTGGTGGGGACATGGAAGGAGTAACAGAGGCCGGGGGTGTGGCACCCTCCCGGAGCATGTTAGTGTGCGGTGACCCCCGCTGTACCGTCAGTGCCAAGGACAGAGCCATCCTGCAGAAATGGGGCCGAGTCATGGGCTAGTGGGTGAGCTGGGACCTCGATTGTAGCCCCGATGGACTGAGGTCATGGTTTTCCTGGCCGACGGGCAGTATGGCCCCTCAGGCGAGGCCTTGGGCTCAGAGGGCATGGAGAGGCAGAGACCAGCCCCCGGGGTTACGGTTTCTTTACGTGTGAAATAAATGAGTGATCCGTCCATAGTCTGGTGTGAAGACAGCTTGCTCTTAGCTGTTAATTACGGTAGTCTTGATTATTTAGGTTTTAGGGAAGGCAAATAATTTAGGTACAGTGGCTGGGAAGTTTGGGATTGCAAATCCTTTGCTCGCGGGGCGGCTGTGCTGGTTCCCTGGAGCCTCGCGAGCTGCCTGGGCAGCAGAAGCTGGTTTTTCCCGGCCGTTGGCTGACTCACAGGCACGAGCCAGGGGAAGTAGGGAAAGGCATTGTAGGGAGGCGGGCGATGGGGTCCCCAGCGGGGCCCCCAAATATGGCAGAGGTGGGGTCCCGATGGGCTTTGGTGAGTGGGCAAGAGCTCTGCGCAAGTGGGAATCTGCACCCGCCGCTCCACCCCCCGGGCACGGGTCGCTTCCACGTCGGCCCAGACCGCACACCTGCTCTTACAGGAGCCGTGGGTCAGGGATTGACGTGTTCGAGAACACGTTATGCTGACTGCCAGGTGGGGTGTTTTGTTTTGTTTTGTTGCAAATGAAAGGTCGCATATCGGGACTGAGTGGTGAGTTAGCACAGTCAGAACCCGCCCGTGAAGGTACAGAGCAATCATCTCATGGAGGGTCCCCACGCTGGCCTCACCCTGAGTCCCCTGCTGTCTGTCTCCAAGGCCAGGGCTCTGTCCTCAGGCCCCTTTGTCCCTTGCATGACATGGATGCCCAGCTCGCCTCTTCTTTTTCTGGATGTGCCCTGAAGGTGCCTCGCTGGATACAAAGTCCGGGACCCCAGGGCTGCCCCCCTCGGTGAGGTGGGAGCCCCCTTCAGGAGAGGAGGGAGTCCCGGGCAACTGCAGGGGCCTCTGTTTGCTCTGTCCCCATGTGGCTGTCATGTGGTGGCCAAGCTGGGAGCCTTCAAACCTCCCAACAGAAGCTGAGCTGTTCCTCTCTCTGAAGGTTGAGGCACGGCCAGGCAGGGAGCCTCTCCCATGTCTGGGTCCGGGCAGCGTCGGCCCCCCATCCTGCCGCTGCCTCTGCTGGCCCCGTGCACCGGTGACCCCCGAGTTCTGGCTGTGGCTGGGTCAGGAGCCGCAGTGACCTGCCGGAGACTGCGTTTTCTAGGTGGCTCCTCTGTCACGAGGCCCAGAGCCTGTGACGTCCTCAGAAACTACCGCACATGCGGGTCCTCGTGACAGCTGGCGTCCCCTGGCGTTAAGTGAGGCGTTTTAGCCAGGAGCTTACGTCTGCTGGTTCCCTGGGGTCTCCAGACAGTTCTCTTCTCTGCTGTGTCCCAGGTGTGGTCTGTCAGCCCCAACCCGCATTGATCCAGCAAACGGGGGCTGTCACACAGCCCCTGCGTCCCAGCGGTCGGGGCGTTGGGTTTTAGGTCTGTGCATGCTTCGTGCAACCGCCGTGGAGCTGGGGCGGGCCTGTGCCCCTGGCATCCCTGCTCCGAAGGCTCCAGACCCCTCAGCTCGTGCCCTTCTGCCCCTTCTGTCCCCGGAGCCCGTGGCCCACCCCACGCTGTGTCTGTGTCTCCGCCAGGAAGGATGCCTGTGGGCCCTGGACCTGCCAGCCCCTCCCAGGGTCCTTCCTCCCCCGAGTGAGCCACAGGTTCTTGCCATCACTCAGGCTTCTCGGAATTCCTTTGGAGATGCCGCAGAGCTGGGAATGCGTCTCCGGGACTTTGCTGGTGGTGGGGCCTTGGGGGACGACGTGGTTTGTGAAGAATCCCAGGATCACAGTGTAGACTCTGAAGTCAGCTCCGTGAGCAGCTGTTTCGTAGTCTTAATTCATCGCAAAAGTGTGGGAGTCTGCGTGGCATGGTGACGTGACTTCTGAAGAGCTGCAGCCGTTTACATGTGCGTATTCTGGAAGATTCCTCTGAGAATGGTCCTTCCTGCCAGGTCGCATCCGGCCCATGTGTCCCTTGATCCTTTATAGACACCACTTGGTGGAGGCCTGCATGACAGCTTAGCCCCTGCGCTGTGTCCCCTGGGTCATGGGTCGTAGGGGGTGGGAGGAATGGCAGTGCTCATGGTTTGACATATTTTTAGCAAATTAATTCCAGTGTGTTCCCGGACTCACCTTGTGCGAGGGGGACCTGGTTACATGTAAGGGGATCCCGCGCGTTTCCTCAGGTTTTCATGAACCTGCAATACGAGCTGGGAGCATGCGGATCCGTTCAACCAAGCCGGCTCGCTGAGGCACCTGCCGCCCAGCACCCTGAGGGCGGTGCCCCCCGACTTCATGCAGCCCGGCTCTGATGGCAGAGCGAGGGCACCTGCAAACAGGAGACCCCTCCGTTCCACGCAGACGTCCCTCTCGTGACGAAGGTAGCAGATGTGCGAGCGTCCAGGTGCCCGCTGCAGCTCGGGGGACGGGATGCCGAGGCCGGGTTGCCCTGGGGCCAGGCTGCCAGGGGCACCTGTCCTCAAATGTGGACAAAACCGAGAAGGAGCACTTGGTGAATAATTTTCTTCTCTCTAAGTGTTAGTGACGGGAATCACCGCTTCGTGAAACTCCGCGGAGGGGATTCTTTTCCTCACGCCTGCCCTCCTTCTGGGAGAACAGGAGATGGCGGAATTTCCAGGTGCAGCTATCGGACCGTGGGGCAAGGACACCGGGATCTGAGCTTGACTGCCCTGTGGTAGCCACAACCACTAGGGGTGTTGCTTTCTTTCTCTACGAAATACGGATACCTTCTGTGAGGGGTTCGAGAACCGGGTTCAGTAGCTCGAGTGAGCCCGGCACTGGGGCCTCTGAAGGGAGCGCCCCCCCTTCAGGTACTCGGGATAACTTGCATCTTGCATGTTCGGAGCACGCACATGTCTCTGGAGACCATTTTGTCTGCAGTCGGGGTCACTATTCTACTAATCCAGCTATTCCATGAAATGTCGACCCGCGAACAGCACAAATCACTATGCATCTTATTTCCTAAGCGTTTAAATGGCACAGAACGGTGCTGTACTTTCCACGTTCTCTTCCTGAGAACGGGATCTTCTCTGCCAAGCATACAAATCCCATTTAATTGGCTTCTTTTGTGCCCCTCATGCAGCCTGGGTCCCACCTGAAGGTGCTTCCACACGGCCAGTGGCAAAGGAGTGGGCTCAGCATTCCCTAAGACCCCAGCCTGTCTGTGCTGCCTTGACCGTGGCCGGCTCTGTGGCCCCCAGCCGGTCGGCTCTGTGGCTTCTCCCAGGTGGGCTCCCAGGCCTCCCACCTGGCTCCCACAAGTATCCCCTGCTTCCCGCAGCATCCTGCATTGGTGCGTGCTGGCTGCAGCCCTGGCTCATCCCCGGGGAGGACTTCTGTGGTCCCCTTGGGTGTGGTCCCACAGTGACCGGGCCCGTGGCAGAGCGGGACCTTCAGATGCCACCACCTGCCTGGTCCTGGGTTCCCGTGTGACTGCCCACCTAGCAGGAGCGGGCCCCCTCTTGTCTCTGTCCCACCCTGGCTGCCGTGGGTGCCTGGCCGTGTGCACAGACGCATGTGGAATTCTTCACTTGTCCTCTCTCGGCGTGGCACTGTCTCTGTCTACCGGTGGTGTGGCAGCGTGATGCCCCTGCCTGTCTGCGTGGACTCTGCTCAGAGGTGTGCAGGTGCAGTTTTACGATCTGCTGGCCTCCCTGCCGGGAGGACCCCTGTGGCTCCTTCCAGACCACCCCTGTGTGCTGGGGATCAGCGCACTCACCGCTGACTGCTGCGTTTGGCTCCCGCACGCTCCCTGTCATCACCTCCGTCATAGAAGCGGTGTCCCCTCCACAGACAGCTCTGGACGCTCCTTGGGCGCCTTGCTGCTTGCCTCTGTTGAGAGCGGCCCTGGCTTCTTTCTAGAAGACACTAACTCTTCATTCTTCATTCATGTTCCCTGTGAGCAAACGCCCTGTTCATGACTTCTTGTCCAGACACACTACTGTCTTTTACTGGCCACCATGACTTGTTGAACTGTTTAGAGTCTATACTCTGTGGCCGCATTGTGCGGCTGACCCCTCTCTCCGGCTCGGGGGTCCTCCCAGCTGCGCAGCGCCCCATGCTCTCCCCAGCCTGCCTGTACCTGGCGCGCCTGCTTCACAGAACGCTCTTCTCCCGGACCCCTCGCTCCTGCCCTCAGGCTGCAGGTGCGTCTGTTCGAATCCACGGACACCTGCGGTCCTTGCCTCTTTCCCGACCCGCCCTTTACTAGGCTGCCGGGTCCTGGTGGACGAGGCGTACCCCAGGTGCAGGCGTCAGGGAGGGCATGCAGGGCTGGCTCCCTTGCTCCCTGCTGGGGTCTTTCTGTGCTTCCTGGCCTCCACGGCTGGTGTTCCTTCTTCTATCGCCAGCCAGGTCCTAACCGAGGCTGTTCTTTGGTGCCCGTGCGGTCCATTCTGGTGCCTGGCGGTGTGGGCTCAGGGACTTCCCTGCGGCATTGGGGGCCACGCTCCTGCTCCGGTCAAGAGACCACATTCCATCTGAGAGAGGACGTCCCGAGCCGCATCTTGTTCTCAGAGTCACCTCTCTGCTGCCCATTCTTTCCACTGCCTTCTAAGCCCCAGCTTCTGGTGGCGGGGGGGGGGTGTCATCAGACCCCTCCTGGTGACTTCCCTGTCTCCTTCTTCCCCCCGTCAGGGAGGACGTGCTGGTGGCCTTGGGGGCCCTGCAGCCTGGTCCTCAGGATGTTCCCACCACGCCTGCAGCTTCCCGCTGCCTGTTGGCTGCCCCTGGGCGCCGTCCCCCTGTTGTCAGAGCATGTGTGTCCCTGGACAGCCTGGCCACCAGGGTCAGGCCCTTGAGGACAGAGGTCCAACGCCAGGTTCAGGACCGTGCCTGTGTGCTTCCCCTCTTGGGTGGCCGTGGCGTGAGTCTGAGCGTTCACGGGGCCCTGAGTGGCACGTCGGCGCCTCCCGTGTGAAATCTCTCACGTTCCACCTGGGCGGGAGCATTTCCAGTCCTCGTGCCGGCTTTCTCCTGGCGACGACTCCGGAGGACAGGCTGTCGGAGTGACACCCCCCTCTGCCCACTTGCGGGGGCAGGACGACGACACTGAGCTCCAGATTCTCCACCTCCACGTTCCAGTTTGTGAAATACAGCTTCCATTTCACTCTGTGTTTTGCTTTTCGTCTTGGAAAGCTCTTCATTTTGAGCAGGGATTCGGGAAGTGCTGGCCTCCTGCTTTCCTGCAGGCTGGGAATGGCTCACGGATGCCCTCTCGGTGCTTCAGGGCAGCAGCCTGCACGGCTGGCTCCGGCCTCTGCACCTGCAGCTCTGAACCCCACAGGCGTCCCCTCGGCCTCGACACAGCTGGGCCTGCTGAGCCATCCTTGCAGGAGGGGACCCCGGGCTGCGGCTTCGTCGGGGGGCAGGGAGGACAGGGTGGCTGAGTGGCTAGCGCTGGCTATGAAATCAGAAGTCCTATTCCAGAGTCTTTGTTTCACTTTCTGTCCTCTTAGAGGCTTTTTCTGGGCATTTAAAAAGCATGTGGCAGGTGTTGACCATGCCATCGGGGGCCTGTCGGAAAGTTCTGTGCTGTCCAGGGAGAGTGGGGGGCTACACGGAGGGGCGGCAGGGAGTCGCCTCTGCATTTCCAGGCAGACCTCGGCAGATGGGCCCGGGGCTGCAGGCCGGTCTCGAGCGTCCCCCCTGGGATCCTGGCTGCAGCGGGATTTTGTAACCGTGAATGAAGATTCAGCTTCCGACGGGGTGAACCCATGAGCGTTCATGGCACACGCTTCTGTGGACACTCCGAGTGGACAGGCTGCCTCCGTGCCACCTATCGCCAAAGCTCCATGTTTTCTTTTTCAGATTCGGTGGTAAGTTGCAAGCTGTCAGGATTTGTCATGTTCCCTTCCCTGGGTCACAGGACAGTTGGTGAAAACTGAACGATTCGTTGTGTTATTCTTAGACATTGCGGACTCTGTTTTTGGGGAAGTCCCATTCAGTACCCCCGGGGAATGTACCGTTTCCTTCCGTAAAGGACTACAGTGTGTTCGTGCCTTTTCTTCCTTTCTGTAGCAAGAAGGAAGGTGTTAAAAATGTCCCGGGGCGGGGCGTGTCAGTCCTAAGCTCCTGTCTTCAACAGAAACAGAAGCGCGTGCTTTGTGGGGGTGTTTTGGCCCAGCGCACACTGTGTCTCCCGGCCCATGCACTCTGTGCACAGTGGCTGCTACTTACCGGGGCTGGGGTGGGTGTCCCGCCTGGGGGCAGGGGGCATTCTTCCCCCATCTCCCTGTCTGCAA
The DNA here is from genome assembly GCF_002007445.2 of Ailuropoda melanoleuca. Taxonomy (NCBI): domain Eukaryota; kingdom Metazoa; phylum Chordata; class Mammalia; order Carnivora; family Ursidae; genus Ailuropoda; species Ailuropoda melanoleuca. The sequence continues at coordinate 110,969,198 of NC_048218.1, read as the reverse complement.
GACCGCCCACCACACAGTTGTTTCATGGAAAGTGGGTCGGTGGGGGAGGGTTTTGCGGGAGGAGGAGAGGAGGGGCTTGGTGGGAGGAGAGGAGGGAGGGGTTATGATGTCCCCTGTGTGGTTGAGGAAGACTGAGTCCACAGAGGAGGGGCCACCTGAGCCGGTCAGATTGCTGGGAGAGGACATGGCGGAGACAGGGGACATGGGGAGGACAGGGCACAGGGAGGGCAGGGGGTGCACCTCTGAGGCCATGTCCAGGGACTTTTCTGTGCTATCCAGCTGACTGTGTGCCTTTTTAAAACTGTGTGTTTATTATATGTAAAAAGTAAATTTTTGTTTGAAATAAGCATATGGTTAGAAAAGTCACGTGTCATAAATATCCAGTCTGATGGTTTTGACAGTGGACAGGTGGGCGTGACCATGCAGGTGAGGGGACCGTGTGCCCCGTGCCCCGCTGCGCCACTGGGGACCCTCGCCCGCCTCCCTCCGCCGAGGCTCGCGGCCTTTGCCCTTGAAGCAGGTGGACACCCGGCCGTCATAGTCTCCGTGTCCTCTGGCTCCCATGTCGGCAGTATCCTTGCCGCCTCGGGCTTTGGAAGGGGATGGCTGGGAGTTGCTTGTCCCCACTGCCCCGTTGGGTCATGGTGAAGGACGCATCTCCTGG
>NC_048218.1:110967271-110967610 GCF_002007445.2 Ailuropoda melanoleuca | reverse complement strand
CCCCGGGGCCCCCGGCTCGCACCTCTAGCGCGCCCCCCCCGCCCCCAGGCTCGGCCCCGCGCACGCGTGGGAAAGTTGGCCTGGAACCGGCCCGACCAGTTCTGCCCGGGCGCGCGGACCGGCCGCAGGAAGTTGCTGCAAAACTTTTTTGGGGGGTGCAGCCGGTGCCCCCCGCGCGCCGGGCCCGGATGCGTGCCGGGTAGGGTCCCCCCGGGCCGAGAGGAGTGCCCGGAGGGAGGAGCACGGAGGGGGCGCCCCGGCCCCGCTGCCCTGGGGCTATGGCCATGGTGACCGGCGGCTGGGGCGGCCCCGGCAGCGGCGGCGGCGACACGAACGGCG
>NC_048218.1:110913255-110967171 GCF_002007445.2 Ailuropoda melanoleuca | reverse complement strand
GTGGGGGCGGGGCTCGGTGGGGGAGGGTTTTGCGGGAGGAGGAGAGGAGGGGCTTGGTGGGAGGAGAGGAGGGAGGGGTTATGATGTCCCCTGTGTGGTTGAGGAAGACTGAGTCCACAGAGGAGGGGCCACCTGAGCCGGTCAGATTGCTGGGAGAGGACATGGCGGAGACAGGGGACATGGGGAGGACAGGGCACAGGGAGGGCAGGGGGTGCACCTCTGAGGCCATGTCCAGGGACTTTTCTGTGCTATCCAGCTGACTGTGTGCCTTTTTAAAACTGTGTGTTTATTATATGTAAAAAGTAAATTTTTGTTTGAAATAAGCATATGGTTAGAAAAGTCACGTGTCATAAATATCCAGTCTGATGGTTTTGACAGTGGACAGGTGGGCGTGACCATGCAGGTGAGGGGACCGTGTGCCCCGTGCCCCGCTGCGCCACTGGGGACCCTCGCCCGCCTCCCTCCGCCGAGGCTCGCGGCCTTTGCCCTTGAAGCAGGTGGACACCCGGCCGTCATAGTCTCCGTGTCCTCTGGCTCCCATGTCGGCAGTATCCTTGCCGCCTCGGGCTTTGGAAGGGGATGGCTGGGAGTTGCTTGTCCCCACTGCCCCGTTGGGTCATGGTGAAGGACGCATCTCCTGGGCACCAGCCTACCCTCTGGAATGTTCCCTCTGGTTGGGGTGCCGCTGAGTCACCTGCCAAAGGGCCGCTGGTGCTCCCGCCTCAGTGCTGCAACCTGCTTTGCTCCTGGGGAAAACTTTGGAAAGAGCGCACAGGCCTTAGTGTGGGGGTGACTGACAGCGTCTTCTAATTCATTAAAATGTACATTATTCATCAACATGGGTGCTGTAATTATTATTGATTTCCGGTCACTCATGATGCGTTGCAGGCCGACTGTGGTGACAGCTGGTGAGGAGTGGTCTGAATTTGAGACCTGGATTTTTCTCGTGGAAAGAGGTCCGGGAATTCAGTGCACTTACGTCTCAGTCTTTGCTGTTTTAAATGACCAGAAAAGTAAAAGACATTTTTAAAAGGCTTCTTAAATTTTACATATATATATTTTTTATTTTTCTGCCTTAAAGTTGTATTTATGAGATTTTCTTCTGGTTCTTTGGCAAGCCACTGGCATCTTACTAAGTATCGGACGCCATCCTTTTTTTTTTCTTTTTTCATTTCACAAAGATAGGAAACAGGAATCTGGTAGGTTCCGGCCCCAGGGGGTCTGTGGGGCTCCATTCTGGTCTCGTCTAATTTCCAGGGGTCCTGCACACGACACCTCGCCTCTGAGGCCCCTGGCTTCCTCACCTGGAAAATGAGACCGTCAGGAAGGTGCCAGGCCTCCACACTCAGCCTGATCTGGTCACCGAGCAAGCATCCCACCGTGGGCCCAGGTGGCCCTTGCCCGCCACCTGGAGAAGCACGACTGGGACGTTGTTCCCGCAGTAGACTCACAGATCTCTGGTCTCGGACAAATATTGGTAACCAGACGAATGCAGAGCAGGATTTTCTCGATTTAATTCTTTTCTGTGCCGTGTGAGCATTGACAGGCGTTTCCCTGGACCTCAGGCCTCGATTGGGTCAGGAAGCCACCTCGAACACTCACTACCAGCGTACATGTGGGAATAAGGCCCGGTCTGGGGCAGGTGTGCAACTGCTCTAGAAGTTACTAGAATTGCAGAGCTTGTCGGGGGGCTGACCTTGTGGGCCAGTGGAGCCAGGACTGAGGGCCGACAAAACCTGGGGCTTACCTTTCCTCTTTTTTTTTAAAAGAAAAAACACAACCTTCAGTAGCTCCTTGCTAACTTGAAGGAGAAACGTGATGAAAGGATCCCTGGGAGTTCCCCACCCTCCGCCCCCATGTGGGGCAGGCAGGCCCTGGGGGGGTGCTTAGCTGGACTGGTGGGGGGCATATTTTCTCCTGGGATTACACGGGTGACTTGGGCTGTCCTACCCCCTGGGAGAGCTTGAAGGAAGCAGGTAAATTAATGGAGTCTTGGACGTTGGCATTTTGTGGAACCGTCTCCACACGATGCTGTCCCTGTTCAGAGGGCAGTGTGGAGATCTGCCCCTGGGCCTTCCCGCCATCGCCTGTGTGCCCCCACCCACAGGACCGTCGATGGGCACACTTGACCGAGGAGCTGAGTCACCTGCCCATGCAGCAGCTCTCCTGGCCCTGCCTAGAGGAGCCGGCTCCCGCCAGACTTGTGGGAACGTCCTGTGTTGACCTGAGTCCTCTACTGTCCTGGTCAGACCTTTGAGGGTGGGTACTGTGGGCTTCATGTGCCCCCACCCCCAGATCTGCGCGTGGAAGCCCTGAGCCCCAGAACCGCAGAATGTGGCTGTTTGTGGAGCTAGGGCCTCAAAGGAGGTGATGGAGGTATAGTGACGTGGCTGGAGTGACCCCACAGGACTGGCGTCCTTAGAAGAAGAGGGGATCAGGACACAGACACACATGGAGGGACGAGCAGTGGACGCGGGGAGGAGATGGCCGTGGACATGCCCAGGAGGGAGACCTCGGGGGAACCGGCCATGCCACGCGTGGACCTCATGCCACACGGGGATGTGACTCCGGGACCAGGAGGGAAGAGAGATGTCTGTTCAAGGTGCAGGGTCTGTGGGACTGTCCTTGTCCCTGAGTGACCAACACGGGTGGTATCTGAGCTCTTCTCTGGATGTCAGCACCAGGGAGAGGGGCTTCCCTTCTGTCACTGCTCTGCCCCATTTCTGATCAACCGTAATGTTTCTTATAAACACAATTAAACTTTTATCTCTTCTCCATCTTATGTAATGGGCGAATAAAAACATCTTATGTTTATCGATCAGTAACACACAGCCCCAGAAGTCAAAGCTATAAAATAATAAAAGATGAAGAGAACGTGGAAGATTCTGCCCCTTAAGAAAAAGCCCTGCCCTCCTCCCTCGGGACTGCTGCTTCGTGCAGAGACGCGGGGGCCCCTGAGATTCCGTGCAGTCCTGGGGTCAGTGGACACGTCGCTTGGGTGTCCGTCTCTCCAGTTGGGTGCGGGGCGTGAGGGGGCAGGTGGTCTCTGTGGTTAACGTGGGGGGGAAGCAGGTGCTGCCATCCAATCTCATAAGGAATCGCCTTTGCAAAGATAAAGCAGAGGTCAACCCTCTGCCACACTGTGCCCCGCCTCTGTTGGCATTCACAGTATTGTGAATTTTAAAATGAAGTGGTTTTATTTAATGGTGCAAGTTGGGCATAAGGTCGCGCATCTTCCTTGGGCGTCACTCAGTAAAGGCTTCTGCAGCCATCAAGGTGGGTCGGTGGCCCACCTGTTTTTCTCTCCCTGTCTCACTTGAGTGTCCGTGAGGGTGGATGAGTTTATCATGGCACGTGGGTGCTGCACTGATTGAGCGCTTCTTCATAACTTGGTGCTTTTTAGCGGACGCACCCTTCCAGAATCCCGGCCTGAGTATTTGCTCATGCCAGCGTGATGCCAGCCAGGGAAGAATTTTCCTGTGGGCAGGATTACCTGGAAAATGAGTAGGCAGTGCGGCTGGAGAGAAGATGAGCTGCTGGCTTTCCCTGGGGCAGCTGCCCCCGTGAAAATGTGCCACATGCTTGAGGGCACTGGCTTCTGTGGGCTTCTGTGGTGCTCACTCACGTGGCCCAGCACAACTGGGATTGTCCACGATTCCGGAAGGGTCGGCTCGGCTTTCCCTTTCCTCTGCGCCCACGGACTGTGCGGGCCTTCATTATACACACGCGTTTCCGGAGAGAGCGGCGGTGTGCTGTTTTATGCGGCTTTGTTCGAAGTAAAATTTAGTAAGAATTGGCAACAACAAGCGCTGAGTTCATTGTTTTGTTGAGCGAATGGAAAGGAGACAATCTCTGTAGGGCACGGGAAGGGCTGAACTGTAATTTCGGTCCCAGGACCTTAATTTCCAGAAGTAAACAGAGGGGCCAAGTTAGGCCCTGTGAGGCGGGTCTCACTCCCCCGGAGAAGGAGTCTCAGCTCCTAGCCTGGGTCAGCCCCCCGGGGTGTTGGCCAGAGTGCCCCGGGGCCCTTGCGGAGGGGCAGCTGCAGGGCTGGACCTGGATTGTGCGAGAGTGTGCACACAGACACACGTGCACGCTTCATTCAGACACACAGTCACTCGTAGACACACCAGCACTCACACCCACACTCCCGTTCCCAGGGCACAGTCACCCCCTGGAGCGAGGCCCCCTCTGTCTGGTCACCTGCCCACCTGCTGCCCTGGGGAGAGTTTTCGATACCTCGTGCTGCAGGTGCGACGGAGCCAGGTGTGGCCGGGTGCAGTCCTGTTTGTTTATGGTTGTCCTTGGTTACGGTGACTTGGCCCCTAATGCAGCCGCGACGAGGCCATAAACCGGTCCCAGGACAGACGTCTCACGATCTCTCCGGGCTGTCGCAGTCCCTGGCGGCGCTGGTTCTGCTGCCCTCCCCTGTCCCCCGTGGGCTCCGCCCCTCGCCCACCCGCCGGGTACTTGCGGTGAGAAAGCAGAGCAATTCCCTTCAGGGGAGGAACGTGGAGTTTGGACCCAGTGGGATCTGCCCACACTGCCCAGCCTCTGAGACTCAGCCCTTCACGCACCGAAGGGACGGTCACTGGCTTTCTGGGTGGCAGTCAGGGCCAGCGAGCAGGACCCGCAGACACAGAGTGTGGCCGACTTGGGATGTGAAGATGCCCCTTGGATGAACTGTGGGCATCCCCGTGAGTGCAGCCCGGCGGTGGCAGCTGGGCCCCATTCTCCTGCGACCGTGCTCAGGCCACCTTCCAGAGCAGGAAGGAGCTCGGTGAGGGAGGCACTGTCCAGGCCCCCAGGGTGCAGCCATGTCCTCCCTCTAATGCACTGGCCGTGCACTTGGGGTTCTGTGGGCGTCCTGCTGTCGGATGGTCCCTGGGAACAGCGTCACGTTGGGACCCTCCCGCAGTCTTGATGCGCGTGGCAGGTGCCACCGGGTTTTTAACTCCGTCAGTGAGACAGGACTGGTTCCTGCATAACCTGAATATCGAGAAGCATCAGCTCTTGCATGACGAGGAAGGTCAGGCCCACCTGGAAACCATCCAGCACCACGGTGTTTCCTTTCATGAAGTGAGCATAGCAGATGGCCCGTTGGGCGTGTGATCTGAGGTCGCAGTAAGATGGGGACAGAAAGCAGGTGAGCAGGTGAGCGGGCTCTGCCGTTACTGACCCGACCTGAACCCCGAACAGCTGCCTGTGTTGTGCTCACCTGGCGTCTCTGTCCCGAGGGGAGGCGGGCGGGCCGTGGGTCAGAGAAGCAGGTGCATGGCTGGTGGAGAGCCCGTGATCGTGTGCTGTGCCTCTCTGATCAGACCGAAGAGCTGGAGGGAACCCGAGTGTCCAGGACATGAAAGGGGGGGGCCTCTGCATGGCTGCGTACATCCCAGGTGCCAGGCAGGGTGGTCCATGGGGGACCACGCATGTGCCCTGCACTCTCCCACCATGGCCCTGCCAGACTGGAGTCCGCTGGCGTCCTCTCTCTTATTCCAAGGGAGGAAATGCAGCAGGCCAAGTGGTGTGTTCTCCGGGAGTTGCCGTCCTGGGATTTTGTGTGAGCCGCATCCAAGGGACACGTGCCCACTGTGTCCACTCGAGGATGGTCTTTGCGAAATTAGATGTTCGCTATTCTTGATGTAAACATTCGTTTTATCTGTGCCGACAGGTGGCTCTCCCCTAGGCCACGCCCTCTTCTCTGACTTGGCGCTTTTGGTGCAATTTCATTTGCAAGTTTATTGTAGCCCTTGGACGTTTTCTGTTTGCGTTTTGTAACGGTGCGGGTGCACACAGCGGGTTGTAATCGGTCCTCTGGATCAGAGGCTCCTCTCCGGCAGGAGTGCAAGCCTCGAGGCTTGAGGCTTGATGCTTGTCCTTTGTTCTACTTAGCTGGGGAGCCTGCTCGTTCTGTCCCAGGGCCCTGCTCGCTCTCCAGCGAAGTCAGTGGCTTATGTGGTTTGCCTTGGCGAACATCTCCTCCCTGACGGCGTGTCCGGGTCGCCACCGTGAGGAACGGCAGAGCTCCTCAGAGTTCTCGGCCGCGGATGGGACTGCCAGGAGGGGCGGGCGTGGGACTTGGAGCCCCGGCTTGGAGCCTGCTCTCGTTCTCTGGAGGGCACCCTGGGGACAGGTGGGCAGTGTTGCCATCTCCCTCCTAGCCTGGCGGGGTTGTGGGATGCACCAGACCCACCTGCCTTCTGGGCGGAAGATCTGCCGGCTGAGCTTTGTAAGATTCGTGGGTTTCGAGACTGCATACGACTTTTCCTTTTGCTCCTCAGACACACACACGCTTCCAGGCAGCCAACTGAAAACTAATGAATAGACTTTATTTTTAAGGACAATTTTAGATTTACAGAGAAGTTAGACGGTACTCTCATTTCCCTCCTGATTTTCCCTGTTGTGCCGTTGCAGTAACGGGGTGCATTTGTTACCCTGGGTGGGCGAATACTGATACATTTACCAACGGAAGCCCACAGTTGATATTAGGTTTTGCTCTTGGTGCTGCCCGTTCTGTGGGTTTGGACAAATGGGTCACACGTGTCCACCATTAGAGGATCGCACAGACCGTATTCACGAAACATCGTCTGTGCTCTGCGTATCCCCCCCCAGCCCCCAGCCCCCACTGCGGGCGGCCACCCATCTCCTTGCGGTCGACACAGTCTTGCCTTCCCCGGAATGGCAGAGTTGGAATCACACAGCCTTTCTCCCTGCCTTCTTTGTTTTGGTGATCGGCATTTGACATTCCTCTGGATCTTTCCTTTTTTTTTTTTTAATTGCTGAATAATGTTCCCTGGCATGGAATCCAGATAGCGATTTTTCAAAGACGGGAGCCCGGATCCCAGGCTTGCCAGGTGTCCCGTAGAGTGGCGCACTGGGCCCCCAGGTGCTGCGTGGACACTGCCCACGTGCAGACGTGACCAACGAGCCCCGCACTCCGTGGGCCTGCCTGGCAGGCTGTCCCCACCCTGTAGGCGCTGGTCTGTAACTTCCCCTATTTCCAGAGACATTTTTTTTGCTTGTTTTCTTTTTGTTTTATATTTATTGGTTCACGTATTTCTTCCTGCATTCATCGAGCTTTGACATACACGTGTGTGGACCTGAGGACACGCGTGTCATAAGGATGTGCCTCTGTTTCCAGGGGGTGTCGGTCAAGGCAGGGAAGCCATTGGGTCAGCAGTGCTGGAGAGAGGGGGGCTGTGTGTGGGGAGGGGGTGCAGGTGGGGAGAGGGTTGGTGCCAGGGGACAGGGCCCCGCCCCAGATGAGTATATGAGTCAGCCTCCTGCTGGAGCGATGTATGTCCCAGACGAATGAATGACCATGTGTCATGTTCCCTGAGGGACTTCGGAAGATAAGCAACAGTTATAAATAGTCTGCATGGCTAGAGCCAAGGTCATGCTGCCACCCGCTGTAGGCCACAAGGACAATTAGTCAGATCCCTGGGGGTCTCTCCCTTCCTGTGTACGTTTTTGCTTTGAGGATGGGGGTACCAGGGGCCCTGGGGGAGGAGAGCTGAATCCTGCTGGCAGGTGCCAGGATCATGGCCTCCCAGGACAGCACGAGGCAGGGGTGATCCCCTCACCCACCAAGAGCCCCGTCTGCCCAGGGACGGTCCCTGCTCCCGGAGTATGAGAGCCTGGCCTGTGCTGGCCTATTCTGAGCGCCCACGCCCTGCCTACCTCCCCCGCTCAGATGAGGAGACCGAGCCCCAGGGCCACTCATCTGCTTTCTGTCCCACTTGTGGAAAGAGTTTTAGAAAAGGCGGTCTACTTTGTAAGGAATACAAGCGCTGGGTGTGGTTGTGGGGGCGGCTTGAAGACCACCAGTCAGGGCCCCCACCTTCTTGTGGTGGTGCTCCCCATTTCTTAGCCTGGGAGTCCACTGGTCCTTTGAAATTGAAGAGAAAGTTCTGTGCATGAGCACAGGGCGTTTCTCTTGGGGGAGGCTCCAGGGTTTGCAGGAAATTCTGGGAAGGGAGGACTTTGTAAAAGTGAGGAAAAATCTGGATTCTTGTAACTGCAGGTCTTGTCTGTCTCTGATGCTGGAACTCTATGGCCGTGAGCGGCGTCAGGCAGGGCAGCTCTGGGGCCGTGCCTGAGTGGACATCGTGTGGAGTTTCCCTGGGAGCCCCTCTGCTTACCCTGTGTCTTCTCATTATAGGTGGTGACTCCCCGCTGCGTTCAGGTGTACTTGGGACAGGTGAGTCCTCGCTGTTTCGTGGGGGTCTCGGCTTATCATATGGGATGTCTCTCTATTGATGTGGGGCCTTCTTTGGGGCTGTCAGGCTCCCTCTGGACCTCAGACGGGACCTGCTGCACTCACAGAGCCTCTGCACGGACCCCGGGCCTCAGGTACTCACCTTTGCACATTTTCCTTAGTGACCAGAGTCACTCCTGCTTTTGCAACATCTGCCTTTCAGATTGCAAATGTCAGGGGTCCCTTTGCTCAGCCTGGGTTTCCTTCTCTGTGATGGAAGATGTCTCAGTCCATTTTCTTAGGGGTAGAATGTGGGCCCCAAGGTGCCCGTGTCGCAGGGCGTCCATGTGTAGCATGGTGCCATGGTGGCCGTGTCGCAGGGCGTCCATGTGTGTCGTGGTGCCGTGGCGGCCATGTTGCAGGGCATCCGTGTGTAGCATGGTGCCGTGGTGGCCGTGTCGCAGGGCGTCCATGTGTGTCGTGGTGCCATGGCGGCCATGTGCAGGGCGTCCGTGTGTGTCGTGGTGCCATGGCGGCCGTGTTGCAGGGCGTCCGTGCGTAGCGTAGTGCCGTGGTGGCCGTGTCGCAGGGCGTCCATGTGTGTCGTGGTGCCATGGTGGCCGTGTTGCAGGGCGTCCGTGTGTGTCGTGGTGCCGTGGTGCCGTGGTGGCCGTGTCGCAGGGCGTCCGTGTGTGTCGTGGTGCCGTGGCGGCTGTGTCGCAGGGTGTCCGTGTGTGTCGTGGTGCCGTGGCGGCCGTGTCACAGGGCGTCCGTGTGTAGCATGGTGCCGTGGTGGCTGTGTCGCAGGGCGTCCGTGTGTGTCGTGGTGCCATGGCGGCCGTGCTGCAGGGCATCCGTGTGTCATGGTGCCGTGGCGGCCGTGTCGCAGGGCGTCCGTGTGTAGCATGGTGCCGTGGTGGCCGTGTCGCAGGGCGTCCGTGTGTGTCGTGGTGCCATGGCGGCCGTGCTGCAGGGCGTCCGTGTGTAGTGTGGTGGTGTGGCGGCCGTGTCGCAGGGTGTCTGTGTGTGTCGTGGTGCCATGTACCTGTATCACAGGGCGTCTATGTGGACGTGGGTCTCATGAAGACCTTCCCCAAGGAGGCCTTGCTCATGAATGGGAAGGTGAGTGGCAGGGTTCAGATGGCAGGTGCCCTTTGGCCAGTCCATGCATCCCTAGGCCCCGTGTCCTCTGTGTGCCCGTGGCTCTCCCACTCCGTGCTCTGTCTTTGATGCTCGTGGTGACTTATCAGTCTTCAGGTGTGGGAGCAGGTGGCCTCCTTCCCGTCCACCTCAGGCTGTTGGCTCTGGGCCGTGAGTACCCCCTTCTGCATGTCTTCATGTGGTCCTCTGACCTGGCCACCGTCTGCTCGCTCTGGCTCTGGGGCCACTCCCCGACGGGGCGTTCACCGGCTCTGCATGTGTCTTGAGTACCGGGAGCCCTTCCGAGAGGTTCCAGAATAGCCTCATCTTGGCCTGTTCTGACTATGAGTTGCCGGGTCTGTTCCTGGGGCAATTGGTGTGGACGGCCATGGGCCATGCCGGCAGGACCTGGCCACATCCGGGGGCTGACATGATGACCTCACGCTCTGCCTGGGTTGGTGTCTGTGGGGCAGTGGTGCCTTTGGACCATGTGGGGCCTTTGGGACAGAGGAGGGCAGACAGCTCCGTGTGGTTGTCATGCTATGAACACGTGGCTGTCACCTCGATGGCCATTGTTCTAGAACTTTTCTGGTGCCTAGCCTTCTTCTGCTTATTGCAGGGGCTTTAAAAAGTGGGGAGTCACGCCGGATCCATCTCCAGACTAAAGCCACCAGGCAGTGGGTCCAGGAGGCGAACCTCCCTTTGTAAATGTTAGCTTAGCTGATGAGATGTGCACACGGGCTGCATTTCCCAGGGGCCGGCATGGACAGGAAACCGGGACAGTCGGCATGCACCTCGTCATCGAGGAGGGAAGCAGGGACCGGCGGAGAACGTGCACATGGAGGGGTCACGCAGGGCGTGGGCTGTGGCCGGGGGTGTGTCCTGAGCCGCGGCTGCCCCACAGACGTCCCGCCTGCACACGAGTGCGGGGCAGTGCCCGTCTGAGATGGAAGTCGGATGCCGCTCTGGAGTGCAGCCTCGCCGGGACCTTCGTCTTTTTCTGGCTCTGCCTGTCCATAGTCGATACGGCGTTGAGGCTAGAGAAGCATGACGGTGGCTTTGTTGTCTGTTGGCTTCGCGCTGGGATGGCCGCTGAGGAGCAGGGCCTGTTGCGTTATGAAGGGAGGCGCTGCGGTTTTAACAGGTACTGGATCCCTCGTGGTGGGGAGTGGTGGTCGGGCCCTCCCAGGCCAAGTTGTGCTTCTGTTCTAAGTGTTTCTGCAGACGCATACGTGCGTGCATATCGACCACGCGTGCTCGCGTGCACACACAGGTGCAGAACATGTTAGTGATTGCGAGCACGGGGCCAGCATCAGGTCAGGGTCCATTCAGGTCACGGTACCTGGAGACCTGTGTGACCTCGCATGGAGCTGTCTCGCGTCTGGGCCCCACTATCCTCTTCTGTACGTGGGGATGCTGCCACCTCCCTGGCAGGTGCTGTGAGGAGCAGACGGATTAGTGCGTGGACAGTCTGGGCACTGGCTGCGGCACACCGGAGAGACACCGGATGAGGAAGAGCCTTCTTCGTGGGGCAAATGCGAGGGGCAGTCAAGGTCTCCCGGTGCCCGCGGCCTCTGCGGGTTTGTTTGGTTTTGACCATTGTTCTCTTGCCATCTGGTCGGGGAGAACTGGTTTGATCGGTTCCAGAGTGTGCCATCTGCTCCGCGAGGGTGAAGGAGGGACCTGTTTCTCCTGAGCACCCCCGGGAGACGGCGAGGGAGCCCCAGCTGGCAGGGGGCTTGAGGGCCTGTCTGCGGCGGGCCTCACGGAGGGCTGGACGTGCGTCACGGCAATGACCGATGCTCCGGGCAGAGTGTTGGTGCCTTTTGTCTTGCCCTTCGTTGACTGTCACTGTCCTTCCTGGAGGGCAGGTTCATACCAGTGCAGGAGGGGACCTGCACACTCCCCGGGCGCACCTGCGGCTTTCCCTGGGACACCCCTCAGTCTAGCAGGTGTGAACTCCCCGCGTGGCCAGGGGTCCTGGGCAGCACACAGCAGCCTTGGCCCAGGGACGGCCTGAGCAGCCAGCGTGGCGACCCTGAGTCAGAGAAGTTCCTTCTTTCAGAGTGGCGTCTGTCCTTGCAAGAAGCCATGTCCCCGCCTGGTGGTGGCCATATGTGTGGGTGCTCCGGGCAGCACCGGAGCCTCCTGGGGACGCAGGTGCGAGCCCTCACCTGGCTGCCGGCGCTCACACCCAGATTGTTTTTGCTTGGCTATTGTGGTTTCTCCTGCTGGAGGAGACGGGGTATAGAATCGCTTCTGAAATTTGAGTCGGCTGTTCATGGAGCTCCTATGGCTGGACTCGTTGTTTAATGAGGGTGAAGACAATGGATGGTTTCTGTCGCAGGTGACATTAGGCTTCAGGTTACACAGACTGAGGCCAGAGTTTCCAGTCTGGGTCCTGTTAGTTGCACCTGTACGTGCGTGTGGGGACGTCGGGACCTTGTCCAGCATGGTTTGCTTAAACTCACAGAGTTGGAGGAAGTGATCGTGAGTGGTGAGGTTGACACAGCACAGTGTGACTGTTGAAGACATGTGCCCCTGAGCAAACAATGTCTGTGTCACATTCCTTCCCAGGGGCCATGACGGGATCTCCCAAAGGAATTGGATTATTTTGGAAAGACTGCCCACCGAATCGGACACTTGGAAGTTTGAGATAGACGGAAAGGAATCCCCTTTAATGATACTCCCTTTACCTGATTGCAGAATTAGGTAGCCACGACAAAGTTCAGGCTTTCCACCTGTTGAATATTGGGTGGGGGGCTTTGCCTAGAAGGTTCACTGGAGCGCCTGGAAGAGCTGGCCTCTGCCGCCGGCCCCGGTCCACGGCGGCCTCTGTGTGAATTCTTGTCCTCGTCCTCAGTAAGTGCAGGTCTGTGGTCGGGTGTGGATTATTCCTGCTCACGGACTGTTCCCGCACTGCAGGACACGTCAGAACACAGACGCAGACCTGCACCAGCACGGGAGGGTCTTAGCCGAATGATAGCCTCTGTTTCTGGAAGTCACACGCTCCGGGAACGTGTGCATGCACAGCTGTGTTTGCACCCATGGCTGGCCCCCAGGGTCTGTGCACCTCACACGAGCGTCCTTCACCTTGTCCCAATGACGTTCCCTTGCTTCAGGTGGCAGAGACTTGCAAACATCCTTGTTCTGTAATCCTCCGATCTTCAGGAAGCAGAGAAGAGTCTCAGGAGTCCTGCTAGATTGTAGTCAAGCCTTCCACTTGCTCAAACTTAACACCTATGGTTTTGGTAAAAGCCAAGGGAGACCCGGAAATAAAAACACACAATGCTGCATTCCCAGACTTTCACCATGAAACTTCAGTAATCCAAGAGCCACGCTCCAGTTCAGAAATGGGGCGTCAGAGGAGCCCTGAAGGATTCCCTTTTAAAGGGACACATGGAGTGGATGGCATGAGGGAAACAGGCTTGGTGAGCACACCAGGAGTCGGGCAAGAGCAGGCCAAGGTCACATAGCTGGAAAGGGGGCGGGTGTGAGGCTGGCGCTTGTGGTGTCCGCATCTTCTCCCTGTGGCTGCTGGAGCACCTGCCATTTCTCCTCAGAGCCTCAGGCTGCCTTTCCTCGGTGCTGCCCATACCCGGCTCTGTGTCTTCTCAGTAAGCACGGTGGTGGAATGTCCCGGTATTACGACTTGAGGCAGAGTGGGGAGTGTTTAAGAAATGCTGAATGCACCCGAGTGGAGCTGTGTTCCCCAGGTTCCCTGTGGTCATGATCCGGACACAGGCTGAGCTGAGCTCCCCGTGCTGGGCAGTGCGGGTTGCGACTGTGCTTCCCACAGTCCTCAGGGTACTTTGTGGAGGTTGGGACCGGAATTAAAGTGTGCGGGCCCTGGGCCATGACGTTGGAAGCCAGGATCCCAAACTTTGCTCAGATTTCCTTTCTCATAACAGTGCATTTCACCCCCTCTGATGACCTGCTCTTGAAGGGAGCAAAGCAAGTGTGGATGGGGGCAGCCCATGGGCTGCTTTCATGTGCAGATCACAATGGGCTTCTGGGGTAAGGCAGTGATTCACAGTGGAAAGGAGCACAGACGTGGAGTGTGCACCTGTGGGGTGGGGATGATGACCCGTTTGCCCCCCTAGATTCCCGTCTTCCAGAAACCCGGGATGTGGCTAGTTTGGAACATGGATGCGGGGAGGTAGGGCTGGACTTGTGTCCTCGCGAGCCAAGCGGAGGATATGGACATGCGCGGGGCCGGCTTAGGGACGGGAGGCGGCGGCTGGAGAGGTCCATCCAGCCTGGAGCCCGAAGAGGCTGGCAGGACCCTCCTGCAGCCTCAGAGGGCACACGGCCCCACAGCTTTCATGTCTATGTGGCTGCCCAGGAGGCAGTGTGTGGGGGGCCTCTCCCTCCACCTCTTTCAAGTCGCTTAGCGCCCCCCTCCCCCCGGCATTTCTGGGGCTGGGTTCGGCCAGAGACCTGGGATGGGGCCATCCTGGGGCGCAAGTGCACTCAGTGGTGCCCGGCGGGGCTGGCCGTGGACCACGTGGGCCGGACAGACGTGCGGAGGAACGGGGAGGCTGTTGGTGGAAATCGTTTCAAGGAGGCACTCTGAAGGGCTTGGGGATTGGGCAGGGCTGGGAACCCAAGTCCCCCAGAGCTCTCCAGGGAAGACCTTCGAAGCCCCTGCTGCTGACCAGGCGTGGGTATGAGGCGGCACGGGGTGGGGGGGACCCTCTTCTGATGACCTTTGCCCCAGGCCTCCGTCTGCAGCTGCTGGCAGGGCCACCCCTGGGGCCGTCTCCAAAACCTGGTGCGTAGGTAGATTTCTCCGGAAATCCGGGGCCCCTGCCCCACCCCGTTCTAACCACAGGCCAGACTTTGGTCCACACTTGCTTTGATTTCACCATTCCCTCCTGCACCTAAAATAACATCCGGGCCTTCGGCTTTTTCACCCTTGGCGGGGAGAGATGGCCTGTGTTTCCGGGAAAGGCGGCCTGGTGCCCGTCGCCCACGTGGGAAGTCCAGGTTGGCAAATAGGAGCCTCGCTTCGCAGACCCTTTGAAGAAGAGGGACAGCCCTCCACGGATTCAGACCCCCCCCCCCACCTATGCTGAGCCTCCCCCAGTAAGCCTGGCTTGGAAGCAGGGCCGAGCTAGACGTAGCTGGTGGGCCAGGCCACAGGTGGAGGGACACAGGCAGGGGACACGTTGGTCTGGTGTCAGCTTACTTCCCGCGGGGAGCACGGAGCCTGGTTAATGACTAACACCCAGGGAGCACGGAGCCTGGTTAATGATTAACACCCACGCTGGCTGCAGGCTGGTCACCCTGGGGAAGGCTGGCCCGGGTCTGTTTCTGTGCCGTGTGCCAGGCCGGCATCCCCTCGGCACAGCGCAGCCAGCCGCATGGTGCACACGGGCTCAGCGCGCTGAGCTCCCCCCCCCCCCCCCCCCCCGCCCCCCNGAACTGCGAGGTTGGCTTGGGGCTGCTGCTCAGGGCCACCCGGCCCTGCCCTTGGTGTTGACCGAGGCGCCTCCGGCCAGCATTCACGGCACGATAGGCAGCTTCTCTCCCGGGCAAGGGCCTGAGGAAATGTTTTCTAGGGAATGAGTGTCCCCAGGTCCAAAGGCTGGAATCTGCCGCGGAGAAGAAGGTTCTGGTTGAGTGTTATTTTTTTTTTCTCTGATGGTGTGGATTCTATAGCAATCACAGGCTGTGAATGTGGGGAGGACCCTTGAAGGCGGCGGGTGTGTGGGAATCGTGGGGAAGTGGCAGTTAACTGTGGAAGGGGAGACTGATTACTTATATTTTAATGCTGAGTTAGGACAGAATAACAACATTCTGATACGGTTTATGTTGCCTGAGTGTGTTTTTACCTGCAGGAGGGGTAATCATTAAAAGAAACGCACACGACAGCACCCCCTCGTCCCCCTCCTCCCCCAGCTTCCTGAAAAAATGTAAGTCTGTGCATGAGAGTAACCCTGGCTGCCAGTTTGGGGGCCCAGGTTGCTGGAATCCGATTCCTCCCCAGGTTCTCCATGGCCTGGGGGCCCCACTTCCTGTTTTCTTCTTGGCACATGTGGGTGTCGGGCTGGCTGGCCTGGCATCTGGGGCGTCCTGGCCTCACTTGGAGGGTCTCTGTTCAGAGAGCCAGGGACCTAGGACCGGTTTTTCCTTGGGTCTCCCCAAGTGCCTCTGAGCTTTTGGAAGCTCTCCCCCATATGTTCGAGGCATGTCCTGCGTGTGGGTGGAAGCCGGACAGGCATTGGGGTGTCTGCGTCCTGAAAATCAGAAGC
Source organism: Ailuropoda melanoleuca (assembly GCF_002007445.2). Taxonomy (NCBI): domain Eukaryota; kingdom Metazoa; phylum Chordata; class Mammalia; order Carnivora; family Ursidae; genus Ailuropoda; species Ailuropoda melanoleuca. The sequence continues at coordinate 110,951,577 of NC_048218.1, read as the reverse complement.
CAAGCCAGTTCTGGCCTCCCCGCCGTGCTCACACCGTCCTCCTCTCCCGGGGGCACTTACAGCCTCTTCATTTGCCACGTTTATTTTCCTTCGAGCATCAGGAGACAATTCTGTAGGGACGCCTGGGGGGCTCAGTTGGTTAAGCACCTGCCTTTGGCTCAGGTCGTGATCCCAGGACCCTGGGATCGAGTCCCACATCGGGCTCCCTGCTCAGTGGGGAGTCTGCTTCTCCCTCTCCCTCTCCCTCTCCCCTGCTCGTGCTCTGTCTCTCTTGCTCTATCTCAAATAAATAAATAAATAATTTTCTTTTTTTTTAAAAAAAAGGAAGGAGTTCTGTAAAAGGAAAGGAAGAAAGTTTCATCCTTGGCGGAAACCGTGTCTCCTCTGGAGGCCCCCCTGTATGGCGGGAATAAGGAAAGTCCCCTGTGGCTGCCTGGAACTCACTACAGTTTGGGGAGAGGCTTCTCCACCTGGCAGTGGTGACCGGGCAGTCCCCACGCTGGCCCTCTGCCTGTGTGTCCAGCCGCGTGGTGAGCGCTGTGGCCCATCCCCGGGATTGAACAGGGTCTTGGATGGTAGATGCTCAAGGAGGACCAGTGCAGACGTGGGCCTGAATCCTGTCGTAAGGGCTGTCGGCTTTGTGACTTTGGGCTCAGATGTCCTTTTCTGATCTCTGCAACAGACTTTATTTACTTATTTATTTTAAGGATTTTTATCTATTTGAGAGAGAGAGGATGAGTCGGGGGGAGGGCCAGAGGGCAGCGGGAGAAGCAGGCTCCTGTTGAGCAGAAAGCTGGATGTGGGGCTTGATCCCAGGACCCTGGGATCATGACCCGAGCCGAAGGCAGACGCTTCACCAACTGAGCCCCCCAGGCGTCCATCTGTGGCAGACTTTAAATAAAGCACCTGCTTAACAACAACAAAAATAAACAGTAAAAAATAAAAACCGAACCCAAACTCGAATCCTCGTTAGTTGCCTTTGAGGGATGCTAGGGGACCGATTTATTCTGAAAAATTGGTAAATAAAGAGGAACAGGCTTTTAACCTTCTTTTCTTACAAATGTACCTCGGGGTTAAAAATAGGCAAAGAAGGAAAGTTCCATTTAAGGAGGAATTCTGGCCAGCAAGTGTTGAGAAAGTGAAAGAGTTAAAATGTGCCAAGTTGCAGACCGCAAGTAACCGACTGGCTGTGACCCTCCGTAACCTCCTGGGTCACAGAAGGAAGCTCCTGGTAGGGTCATGTGCCTCCTCCAAGGAAGTGGGCCATGCACGTGGGCCTCACGGGAGCCAGAAATCAAACTAGAACCACCCCGAGCCCAGACCCATCCACGGCTTCCAGGAAGCGCAGGGCCAGAGCCCCATGGGAGACTTGCAGGGGGGTCAGCAAGATCCTGGCGTTGGGGAGAGTTTGGTTGGGCAAAAAGCATGTCGGTCATCTCCAAGAACACGGCAGGAGAAGGAAGGGTCTCTATTGTTAAGGAGCCGCTCTTCGTTAGAAAACATCGTCAGACTTCATTTGGAGCTCGATTCCAACAATCTGACCGTAAAAAAAAAAAGCTGAAGCAAAACTTGTAAGACAGGGAAATTTGAACATTGATTAGCGATGTGGTGTTAAGGCATCCCTGCTCATGGTACTGGTATTTAGTTGTAGGTTTTTTTTGTTTTAAAGATTTTTATTTATTTATTTGACAGAGAGAGAGACAGACAGCGAGAGAGGGAACACAAGCAGGGAGAGTGGGAGAGGAAGAAGCAGGCTCCCAGCGGAGCAGGGAGGCCAATGCGGGGCTTGATGGAGGGCTCGATCCCAGGACCCTGGGATTACGCCGTGGGCCGAAGGCAGACGCTTAACGACTGAGCCACCCAGGCGCCCCTAGTTGTTGTAGTTTTAAAAAACCCGGTTTCTCTTCTGAGGATGCCTGCTGATGTGTTGACAGAGGGAGTGATGTGATGTGTGGGGCTTGCGCTGCGGTGGTCCAGGCAGGGGTGCAGGTGGGCGGCGGTGAGCAGGTGGCGCCTGGAGCTGGGAGCCGGGTCAGGATGCAGGTGAGGTGGGAGCACAGAGCTCAGGGCTGGCCAGGAGCTGTGTCTCATTACCATGCGAACGGCCCACCAACGCTCCCCTGGTTTGCCATGAGCATGCCTGAGTATGTTCCTGTGGCTTCCCGGATGGACCATTGACATCTGGAAACAGCAGTCTCCATGATGAAGTGTTTCGCCAAAAACCTGCAGAGATCATCAGCCCATGACGCAGGGTTGATACAGTGTTTTCTATACTGAAGCGCTTGCTTCATGTCTGCCTTCCCGGGGGCCAGAGCGCTGGAAGAGAAGGTGCCCGTCTCTACAGCAGCCTTGACCTTCTTCAAGCGGGGAGGAAGGGGCCCCGAGGCTTAGCGCCTTGCAGGAGCGTAAAGCATCCTCCACGTAGAGACGGGGTCTAAAAATGCGATTGCACTAGACTGTGCTTGTGATTCTTTCTGAAATGTTACTGTGACAGATTTGCTGTGTGGGGCCGTTAGAATGGGGAGGTTTTCCAGATGTTTCTTGCGTGAAACCGAAACGAATGAGTGACAGGTTCATATAGATTCAGTTGCCGTCCATCCTCCTTACTTGTGGATTTTGTGCGTGCACATCTATGACCTTGCTAAAATGTGTTTGTAATCCCAAATCCGCCGTCCCGTGCGTCCGCGGTCACTTGTGGGCACGTGCAGGACCCGCCGAGCATGTCCGCAGCTTAGGGCGGACTCCGGGCGGTGCCTGCCTCAGCCCTCCTGCTTCATGTGAACAACTGTCCTTCCTGAAGTGGATGCAGTGACACATTGGTTTTGCATTTCTGTGATTTTTGTTGGTGGTTTCCCTTGGAAATGGGACCTCGCGTGTGTGGGTGTTTCTAGTGGTCTAAGCCCAGGGAAGCTGTCTGGCCGGCGCTCACGGTGACTGTGCGAACCCCACGACCTGCAATAGAAAGACTCAAATGCACTGATAAGGTGTTCATTGTGGGTCCTCAGCCCGTTCCGTTGCTGCATAGGCGCCTAAGAACTCCCTTTACCCCTTACCTGCCCGTCAGAGAGCGTGGACCCCAGCCCACGTTCGCTGCCTCCCTGTGAGCCCATGGTGGGCAGTTCCCGTGGTGTTTGAGGTGTCAGGGAATGGGGAAGGAGGCCATCCACCGTGGCGCCAGAAGAACTCGCGGGGATCCTGAGTCCCAGCCCTGCTGTGCACACTAGTTATGCCCCACTGTCCAGTCTGGTCCTCCGCTCCTTCTCTGCAAAGTGACGGGGGGAGGTCTCAGCCCAGTGGGATGCCATGTGGCTGTGGGAGGATGGCACTGAGGCTGTCCCTGGGCTGGACTGAGTGTGGGTGCGCCCTGCTGGGACCTGTGTCACTCTCCCTAGGATGGCGACAGTCACATGTCATGCGCTGTCCACTTTAAAATAGTCAGGATTTGGGACGCCTGGTTCAGTCGGTTGGGCTCAGGTCATGATCCTGGGATCGAGTCCCGCCTCGGGCTTCCTGCTCGGTGGGGAGTCTGCTTCTCCAGACTCTGCCTCTCCCCTTGCTTGTGCTCTCTTTCTCTGAAAAATAAAATCTTTTTTTTTAAAGATTTTATTTATTTATGCGAGAGAGATAAAGACAGCCAGCGAGAGAGGGAACACAAGCAGGGGGAGTGGAAGAGGACGAAGCAGGCTCATAGCGGAGGAGCCTGATGTGGGGCTCGATCCCGTAACGCTAGGATCACGCCCTGAGCCGAAGGCAGACGCTTAACCGCCGTGCCACCCAGGCGCCCCTGAAAAATAAAATCTTAAAAAAATAAGAATTAAAAAAATGGTCGGGATTTGTAAGTGGTTGTTGAATCCAAAAGTCTGTGGATTTGCGGAATCCTGAGCCTCACTCACTTTCACATTTACTGTGTCTGAAGCGGATAGCCATGTCCATCTGTCCCGGGGCTGAGGTTCCCCTGCCCTGCTTTTGCAGACTCTGCACCCTCAGTGAACCGGCTGAAATTGCCCGTTTGGCCACCTCAGAGTGTTGTGAAAGCTTCACGGGGTGGCCGACCACACCCGTGCTCTGGGTTTGCCCCAGCCCGCAGCCGGCCTGCGGGGCCTGGAGGAGCCCCTCCCGGTACACAGACCCGCCCTCAGGGCCACTGCAGATCTCTGCCCTTTGAAGCTCACGAATTGTCAGTGTGTGCGGTATTTTGTTGAACTCTGCCATGACGGCAGCCAGTGTATCTGGCTAGAACAGGCTTGGGAGTGGACACGGTGGGCTCCTGTTCCATGTCCGGTCCACATCTTCCGTGTCCACGTCCGGTCCGTGTCCAGTGCACATGCAGGGTAACGGAGGATGTGATATGGGATCAGAGAGGCCGGTCCAGGTGCCCGGCCAGGGGTAGTAGGTGGCAGGCATCGTGCTTCTGGAACCAGGGGGGTGACCAACCAGTAGGGCAGCCTGGGATGACTTCATTTATTTAAATCATTTAAATTCTTTTTCTTATGGAAATGTGGTTGACGTGCCTCGTGATATTGGTTTCAGGTGTACGGTAGAGAGAGACGTAACATGTCTATACGTTACGCACGCCGTGCTCACTGTGGTAACTGTAGTTACTGTCACCTCACCACTGACTGTGTTCCCTGTGCTCTGCCTTTCATCCGTGACTTGTTCACTGCATCACTGGAAGCCTGTGTTTCCCCCTCCCCTTCACCCGTTTGCCCGTCCCCTCTCCCCGCTCTCTTCTGGCACCCATCTGTTTCTTCTCTGTACTCATGGGTCTGATTCTGCTTTTTGTTTGTGCGTTTGTTTTGTTTTTCTAGATTCCAAGTGTAAGTGAGATCATACGGTGTCTGTGTTTCTCTGAGTCATTTCACTCAGCATAATACCCTCTAGGTCCATCCATGTTGCCACAAATGGCAGGGTTTCATTCTTTTCTGCAGCTGAGTAATATTCTTTTGTATATGTGTGTGTGTGTGTGTGTGTGTGTGTGTGTGTGTATGCATGTGCGTGCATACCACTTCTTCTTTATCCATTCATCCATCAATGAACACCGGGATTGCTTCCAAATATCTTGGCTATTGTGTGTAATGCTGCGGTAAACCTAGGGCTGCATATAGCTTTTCAAATTAGTATTTTGCTGTGTCCAGTGAGAGATTCATATCTGAAATATATAAAGAACTTACACAATGCAACACCAAAAAGCAAATAATTCGATTGAAAAAGGGGCTGGTGACCTGAATACACATTTTTCCTAAGCAGACATCCAGATGGGGACAGACACATGACAAGGTGCTTAGTATCACTCATCATCAGGGAAATGCAAACCAAACCAGGATGAACTATGACCTCACACCTGTCAGAATGGCCGGTATGAAAGAGACAAGAAGCAGCAGGTGTTGGCGAGGATGCAGAGAAAGGGGACCCCTCGTGCCCTGTTGGCGGGAATGCAAATTGGTGCAGCCACTGTGGACAGCAGTGGGGAGGGTCCTCAAAAGATGAAAAATGGAAATACCACGTGATCCAGTAATAACACTACTGGTATTTATCCGAAAAAAGTGACCTCATTCATTTGGTTCTTGGAGGGCAAGACAGGGTGTAAGTCCAATCGGCAAACGTCCAGAGGGCTCTCTGTGGCTCCAGCCAAGACTCAACTGCCGTTTGCTTTCAACGTGAATCTGTCTTTTCCTTCTTTTTTTTTTTTTTTTTTTTTTAGAGAGAGGGCTGATGGGGAAGGGGCAGAGGGAGAGTGAGAATCCCAAGCAGACTCCCTGCTGAGCACAGAGCCCGCCACAGGGCTCGATCTCACGACCCTGAGATCATGACCAGAGCTGAAATGAACAGTCAGACACTCAACCACCTGAGCCATCCAGGCTCCCCACATCTGTCTTTTCTTGAATGCAGTCCTTACTCTCCAGCATGTAACTCCATGCTCAGTGTTTGTTTTTTTTTTTTTTGAGAGAGAAAGAGAGAACATGAGTGGGGTGAGGGGCCGAGGGAGAAGCAGGCTCCCCGCTGAGCAGGGAGCCCCATGCGGGGCTTGATCCCCAGACCCTGGGATCATGACCTGAGCCGAAGGTAGACGCTTCACCGACTGAGCCCCCCAAGCGCCCCCGCACTCAGTCTTACATTTACCACCTGCCCTCGTGGTAAATCTGCCCCTTTGTGGTGTTCGGCTCACTGTTTACGGGGGGTCTGCACTCATGGTAAGCGCTGGGCAAGGTAGGGCTTGAAGTTAGCTGTTCAGTGAATTTCCTCTGTCAGGCAATAATCCGTGGGGATTATATTATCTAACCTGTGGACGCCCCCTGTAACAGCGTGGACGTCAGCTACGCTGGAAGCATCCTCATGGGGGAGCTGCTATGATGCCTCATCACCCCGTGCTTTGCTGCTGCTGGTGCTGCTCTGTCGGTCTCCTGCATTTCTGTCGGTCTCCTGCACATTAACATGTCTCGTGCACGCTGTTTTCCTAGCCTTTTTAACCTGCAGTCGGAAAGGGGAGACTGCCTCTCATGGGGGGTTCCGGGTGCCCTTCTGGGCAGGGGGCTGTTTCCACCCCTGGGGCCCCTCGTACCCATCTGGCTGCACACAGTCAGCCCGCATCCTGTAGGGAGAGGGCAAAGCTGGGAAGGAGCAGGGGGAGCCGGGGAAGCGGCAGGTGGGCATCTTGGTCCTCACATGCGTTCAATGAAGTCTCTGGAGCGCCTGGTGCTGCGCTGTGTGCGTCCTGGCAGCTCAGGAGGGCCCTGCCGTTTCTCTTGTTATGGGTTTAGCCTCCTGGAGATACTCGATCTTTGCTCCAAGCTCCGACCGGGGGAGCGGATGTGGGGACACATACACAGGAGCCCCGAGGCGTGTCCCTCTCCTCCCTGCCCCATTCCTGGGGCCATGGTTGCCCCATGCCCGCCACCTCGCATCCCTCTTCAGGTTTGCCAAGGCAATTCCCTTCTGGTCCTCTCCTGGCCTTTCGGACATTTGTCCCCTCTGGAGCACAGGTGTGTGCTGTCCCAGGGGTCACAGGACGCGTTCCAAGAGACGGGCTGTAGGAACTTCTCCTGACCAGAGTCGCAGTGCAGATCGGACTTTCAGGTGATTATCCCGAGGCAGCCACTGAGGATGTGAGAAGTTGTAAACCGTAGGGTGTTTGCAGGTGACAGACGTCGGGGCCCAAGTACCGTTCAGACATATGGGTTGTGCTCCAGCTCGACGCTAGATAGCATGCAGCTGTTAAAAATTACTTTGTAGCAGAAATTTGAGGATTAGATTATGTTATAAACTTTCAGATCCAACCCGGGCTGGACATCTGACCTCCTGGAGTGTGGAAAGGAGAGAAAAGAGATTGGTGCGTGTAGGAGGCATTGCTGGTCTAAAGCTGGTCATTGGCCCATGCGGTGTTTCCAGATTGAAACTCCAGAGTGTAGAGGCCGTGTCTGAAAATCAGGGGAAGTGGATTCTCAGTGCTGGTGAAGCTGGGCTGTGGCAGAGGTCGCGGTGAATGTCCCGTTGCTCTGCCTGTGTGGGTCCCTCAGCCCGGGCAGCCGGCCTCGGGCCCTGGGCACGGACCTAGGGCAGCCGTGGCCTCCACTGATGAGCCGTGTGACCTTGGTCAGTCGGGTCGGGTCGGGCAGGTGCTGGGAGCTTTATTTCGTCACGGTGGAGAGGGGACAGCATTTCAGTGAGGAGTTAAGCCAGCATGTCCCTGTTGTCCAGTGCGCCCTGTCCCTCGTGCGGTAGGTAAGTTGATGTTATTTGGGGTAGGCTTTGCGGACAGGGTCGACGCAGGAAACTTCTTTCCTGATTTTATCCCTGTTCTTTGGGTCCCGCACAGTGTCATCCTCTCGTCTCATGTCCGGCTCTTCCTTGTCGGAGGACAACTCGGACGTGGAGTCGTCTTAGTGCGGGAGCAGCGTGGTTAGAAATGCCGACGGGGTGTTTTCGGGGAGAGCTTGTCTGTGGCCGGGCTGCCAGGAGCTCGTCCAGGGCTCAGGACCGCCCTGGCTGAATGTCTGCCCCTGCTCACAGGTGAGGACCCGAGGGGACAGGCTGTGCCAGTGCCACCAGGACGTCCTGTCTGTGGAGACAGAGCTGGGCTTCGAGCCCAGTTTCTCCTGCCAAAGGTGCTTTCCCGGGTGAAGTGACAGGACACACTGAAGTGACAGGACAGCGGCAGAGGCACCATTTTGGATGGTGGTGGGGGAGCCCTGTGGGTCATGTCCTGTGAGTCGTGTCCTAAGGGCTGTGTCCTGTGGGTCATGGACTGTGTGCTGTGGGTTGTGTCCTGTGGTCTCTGTCCTGTGGGTTGTATCCTGTGGGTCGTGTTCTATGGGTTGTGTCCTATGGGCTATGTCCTGTGGGTCATGTCCTGTGGATCATGGACTGTGTCCAGCAGGCTGTATCCTGTGGGCTATGTCCTGTGAGTCGTGTCCTGTGGGCTGTGTCCTGTGGGCTCTGCCCTATGTGTTGTGTCCTGTGGGCTGTGTCCAGTGGGCCGTGTCCTGTGGACCGTGTCCTGTGATTCATGCCCCGTGGGCCCTGTCCTATGGTTCATGGACTGTGTTCTGTGGGCTGTGTCTTGTGAGTTGTGGATAGTGTCCTGTGGGTCGTGTCCAGTGGGTTGTGTTGTGTGTGGCTTGCCCACGTGCTCCCACGATGTAGGTCCTTGGACCCTCCACTCTGTCTCTGCACCATCTTCCTCCTCAGCAACGGGACCAGGTCCTGTGGGTGCTGCTCCTCTGTCCTGTCCTCTCGGTTGCCCAGGCCCCCTGCCCGGCCTCAGCAGCTGCCCTCACTCCTTCCCCTGCCCCCTGGCCTCTGTGGATGGCCTCGGTGGCGAGAAGAGAACCAGCTAATAAAGCAGACGGTTACTGAGGGCATACCTTGTGCCGGGGAGCGTGATCTCATCCGACATTTCTGTGCCGGGTCATGTTTGGTGAACATTCCCAATGTGCAGGTGGGCACACGGAGGCTTCCAGAGGTCGAGTGTCCGTGGCCCGCAGGCGTTCTGGAGCACAGCCCTGGCTTGCCGTGTGTGCTAGGGTCCGTGGTGCTAGTGACCCTCTGCCCAGCCTGACACGGCCACTGTCCTTGCACGTGGGAGACGTGTGTGCCCGTGCCTGATGGAGCGGTCCCCCTCCCCGCAGTCATTCCAGGCCCTGCACCTGGGGGCACTCGAGTCCTACCTGCACTGTCCACGGCCAGGTGCGCCCCCTTCAGTTAGTCTTGCTGCTGCTGCCACTAACCCGCCTTAAGAACAGACTCAACCCTGTCATGCCTCCTTTGACACCCCCTGCAGGGCTCCTCCTGTCCCAGGAAATGCTCTGACCGGCTTCGGGCTCTAGGAGCCCCGACCGCAGGACCCTCCGCTCCCGCCCAGGCCCTGCACTTTGCAAGCCCGTCCTCCCCAGGTGCTCCCAGCTCCTCCTGGCCCAGCTCCACCCTGGAAGGCCCGCCCTTCTGCCGCTGGACGGCGCTCCTGTCCCGCAGCCCATCAGGGACACTGCTGTCACAGCCATGCTGTTCTGGGGTGCTTCCAGGCCTGTCATCCAGCCCCGCGGGGAGCTGTGTGGTTCATCGTGCCGGGGCTATCCCGAGTGGTGGGGTGGTTTTGATGGAGCACACATGTCCGATGCCGGCCATGGAGGATGCTTGCTGGATCATCCTGGGTGTGTGTGAGGACAGACGGGCCACTGGAAGGCCCTGGTCCACCTGCCATGGTCAGGTGCCTGGGGCTGGCCATCCTGGGAACCCCTGTTGTGCCCTTCTCGCTGCGGGGAAGCCATGGTCCTGGATTGTCTCCTCCAGGCAGCTCGGTGGGTACACCAGGCCCCCTTCCCAGCACCACGAGCCCTGCTCTCTGGAACATCCGGGTGGGGTGGGGGGCCTCCCTCTCGGTCCACACTTGTCCGCGTCTGAGGATCTCGGAGGCACGGAGCTGGCTCTTCCATGGGGCCATCCGCGGGGGGAGGCCCGGGCCTCGGGGAAGAGCTGGGACTGGCGCTCCCAAGAGTGAGAAATGCAGTTTGTCTTCAGGTCTGCTGACCGGACGGGTGAAGGGATGGTTGACCCCATGCACTCACTCAGGATGCCCCGCCGTCCTGCAGGAACTGAGCCACCTGAGTGAGAGATTCCGTCCCGTGGGCCCGAGGGCTTCCTGCGCACTGGGGCTGGAAGGAGACCCCGCAGGCTCGCCAGGCCCTGGTGCGGGGACGGGTTTGTGAGGGCACAGTGGGACCCAGCACGCCCTCCCCATGTCTTCTTTATGAGGAGAGGTGTTCTCGTGATTAAGTGATCCATCAAAATAAAAGAACCCGTGTGTGTGAGGTGTCATTATCAGTGAGCCCGCACGGGTCTCCCTCTGAATGTAAGGGACATGACTGGCCTTTTGATAATGAAATCCGGCCAGTTGCCAGTGTAGACCGTGGTGGTGGGGGACAGCGCTCTGATTCCGAGTGACATGTGACCCTGGTCCATCCAGCCTCAGACAGGCCGGGTCCCTGTCCCACCATCTGACTTACGTCCAGCCCCGTCTCTTTTTGTTTTGGCCTCCAGGAGACTTGGAACCCAAGGGGTATGTGTGTTAGGGGTGAGACCGCTCCTTCTCTGGTCCAGCGACGCACTTTGACCTTGTTTTTGTGTTTGCTTTGTGGTTTTGTGTGAATGTTAAGGGACAGAAAGAAGGAAGGTGGGGGGAAGGGAGGAGGGCAGGCGCTCAGGATGCTGGCCAGCGACCTGCCAACCCAGGAAGCAGTCCGCGGTAGGTTGGTCTCGGGGCAGGAGGTCTTTGGACACAGGAGACCCCTTGCTGTGTTCCCATGTCGACACCCCCCTGGATGGTGGGTGTTGGTCCCTGAAGGCACGGCCCCGGCCCGGGGAGGCCGGTCCTGCTGGCCGTGGGCCCTGCAGGGCCTTGGAAGGGCTGGCTGTGGGCCGGGCAGCCGGTGCTTGTGCCCTGCGTGCAGGCATGCGTGCTGCCGCTGTGGGCTGGGCGTGCCTCCGGCTCTGGGGCCGCTGCCCTTGAGACTTCCCCAGCCGCGGTGGGGCGGGCACCGTCCCACCTGCTCTCGCCCCCGCCGCCCTGTTGGGCCAGGCGCATGGAGTGGGCGCAGGACTGCAAGCAGGGAAGGAGTGAGGCAGTGGGAGGGAGCTGCTTCTGGAAGGAAGGAGAAACCCTGGCCGGGCCCCTCGGCAGCACAGTAAGTTCCGCCTGGAGGGCTCGGTGGGGCCGCGGGCTGCCGCCTGCTCTTGGCACTGGGTCGGGCCCTGGCTCCCCCCCTCTGTTTGCTCACGTCCTTGCTCTGCAGCGAAGGGGCAGTAGGAGTTCCATGTAGCGCCGTGTGGACGCTTCCCCTGCAGGAGGCTTCTTGGGCTGCCCCTGCTGGGGACCCCAGACCTGAGTGAGGGTTCGGTCCCCCGCCCCCCTGCCCTGGGGACCTCCTTCCTCCCTGCCGCGGGCCTTCCGCAGAGTCCGTATGGTGCAGAGCAGCCTACGCACCCCAGAATTCTGAGTATTTGGTGACAAATAACCACAGATAAAATCTCAGACTGAGCGAGACCTTGGCTTCTCAGAGAGGAGCGTGGGGACAGAGTGACGTTATTGTCATTTCCTAACTTGAGCCTGGTATGTCTTTCCTGGATGGGAGCTGCTACTCGGGGCTGAGAGCGTTAAGAAAAGCTCAAGGTGGGTGCTTCTGATAATGACTGTTTCTGGCGTTCTCCTTCTGGAAGGGAGAAGTGTCTGCCTGTCCGTGTGTACGTCTGTTTGGCTGGCTGGCTTTGCGAAGGTCGCTTGCTGGAGTCTTGTTTCTCGGGTGGCATACTGGTGCCGTGGTCTTGCCGGGCACTGCGTGCTGTGTGGATTCTTAAGGGGGCTGCCTTTCGGGGGTCAGTCCCCCCCACCCCCGCTGCCTGGCACCCAAACGCAGCGACCGTGTGCGTGGCTCATGTTTATTTAGTGCCTGTATTTGGCCAGCTGCTGTTCTTAGCCCTGTACGTGTGTTTCCTTAATGAATCCTGCCGACACCTCCACTTTCCAGAGGAGGAAACTGAGTCACAGAGGGTTGCGTCAGTCTCCCCAAGGTCAGGCGGCCCGGGGAGCTGCAGGGCTGGCTTTGGACCCAGGCCTCGGCGTGGGAAGTGCTTGAGCCCTGCTTTGCTCCTGCCGGGCCGTGAGTGAGGGAAGTACCTCCAGGTGTGGTGGCTGAACGTGGCTGGCGTTGCCTTTGAAAAGGGTTTTTCATTTACTTTTTTCCATTTGTCCGTGCGGCACGCTTCCATGGGTGCCTCCTTCCCAAGGGCACAGCCGGCCTGCTCCCTGCCCGGCCACTGGCCTGGGAGCCCTGCTTCCTTGTAAATCTGGCTTCAGTTACGCAATCGTCCCTTTTGTTCCTTTTTTACAGAACTGCTCCCGCTGTGGGTTTCAAGGCCCCGTCAGCACGGTGGGGTGCAGCACCCAGGCCCCGCGGCTCCAGGGCCCTGGCGACCTCCTCATGTTTCACACCTTGCAAAGGGGCTTTCTTTGCTCTTCCCCCAAGAGCCAGAGAGGGTGAGGGGAGGCGGGAAGCAGGGGTGCGTGCAGCCTTTCCTCTCCAGCCCGGGGGTCCTGGTGCTGCCCTCCTCTCCATGTGAGCAGGAGCAAGGGGTGAGCTCCCTGGTGGGCTCTGAGGTCTGCCTGGCCAAGAACACCCTGCCCCAGGTCCCTGTCTTCAGGGACAGGGATGCTCTCGTGCGGCTGCGCACAGGGTGGTCGCGGGACATTCCAGGGGAGAGCATTAGCGGGAAGGCTGTTAGTGTGGCCCCCCCTGCCCCGTGCGTGAGCAGAACGCACATCGGACAGCTCTGGGGAGCCGTGCTGTTCGTGAGACTTCCTCAGTCTCCGAGGTCTGTGCTTCTCCACAGGGCTCTGCAGGGGACAGTCTCTTTCCCCCAGTGTCGTCGATTCCATGCCGTGACCTTGCCAAGAAGGACGAAACTTACTACTTTTCATCCGGCTACTCTTTTAGGTGATAAGTCTGTTCAGGCCGCTCTGGTACATTGCCTTTTGTTATCCTAAGACTGAAGCTAACCAGGTACTTATTACCAAAATGCAAAAGCAGGATCCCTGTGCCTCTAACACGGCCAGATCATCTGTCAGACATGTTGGGGTTAGCAGTTGGCTTCTTACCTCCTTCCTCCTGCAGACTGTGTGCTCCGCCTGCTGCTAGGGACAGGATGTGGCCCCAGAGGCTGAGCAGAACATGGGAGCCAGCACCCCTGCGGGTCTTCACGTCAGGGGGTGCAGAGCATGGCCGAGAATGCACATAGCCAGTCACTTCTGTGCGTCTGAGATCTGGGCCCTCACAGGACTATAAACAGGACTGGGGATCAGGGGCTGCTTTGCTGGGGAGGTGACGTGTGAGCCAAGAAGTCTAGGATTAATTGGAGCTAAGCATATGAGGCTTGCTTTAGTGGGTGGGCAGTGTTCCAGACCTGAAGGGCATGTGCAAAGGTCCTGGGGCAGGAGGGGTGGAGTGTGCTGGGGGAACTGGAAGGACGGCCGTGGGGCAGGGGTGGAGAGAGGGAGGTGGGATGTAGGGGCACGGCACCAGCATTAGCTGGACTGGTACCCATGCCAGCGCATCACGTGGGGGTGGGCCCCTGCCTGCTGACATGGGGACACTGCCCACGGGGTGAGTCTCGTTAGGGAAGTCTGCTCCATCCTCCTGGTTTGCCAGAGAATGCTCTGGCCCCACGGCGCCCCTGCAGAGGGCTTCCTGTGCCTAGTAGCGCATGTCACGGATGAGGAGCCCGAGGCCCCTGCCCAAGGTCACACAGCCAGAGCCTTCAGAGTCCTCACACAGACACTTAGAGACAGGCCTTCCTCTGCAGGACTGGTCGTCCCCGCATGGCTCTGCGGTCACAGATCCCCAGAAGGGTGTGGTGTGGTCCTCCCTGCCTTGTGATGCGGGCACGCTGTCAGTGTCCTCCCTCCGCCTTCCCGCCCTGCCGGAGCTCAGTGCCCTCCCCGCCTCTGCCCCCCGAGCCCTGTCCTTCTGTAAGCCTGCCTCCTGGTCCTTTGTGCTCTGCCTGCCGCGAGGCGTGGGCACACGCATTTCTCCAGCATCCCTCTTCCTGGAGGCCCATGGGAGCGAGTCACCTGCGGCTCCTGCGCTCCGATGTGATGCTGGGAGATCCACACGTCGTGTCTTTTGGCCTGGACAGCGGTTCCTGTAGGTGGGAACCCGGTACCCCGACCCTGGTGCCTTGTGGGTTCTTTCCTGAAATGCAGGCCTATGGGACTTGTTGCATCTTTAGTAAGGCCTCCAGAGCATTCATCCTGTGCCCACACGGCCTGACATTGGGCGTCCCTGAGCTGCAGAACCAGCGGTGCCCACGGGGAGAGGGGAAGGGGTGACGGGCTCACTGCCATCCTGCTGAACAGGTCCAGACAAGATCAGCGATCAGTCCCACGGCTGACAGGGCTCTGGGTCCTAGTTGGAACCCAAGCCTTCCCTCCATGGGCCTGTCCTCTAAGAAAGGGGCCAGGTTATGAGCTGCGATGCCATGGTCTCCCAGAGATGTTTAGGCAGTGTCCCCAGTTATTCTAGAGCTATCCACTGGGTGTGAAAATGATGCCCGGAGGATGGGGCACTGGGTGGGGTTCTGTAGGAGGACGGGCTACAAGATACCTGTATGACGAGCAGGTGTTTCCTGTCAGCCCTGTGTGGTCCCTCTCCCCCAGGTGAGGTAGGGACTGGGGTTCCTGTTCTGGGGAGACAAGGGGAGTGGCTGAAGCTGGGGCAGGTGAAGGACCTGCCCGTGATCACAGGGTGCAAAGTGGCAGAGCCCACGTCGTCCAAGGAGCCTCGTCTCTTGACAAAGCCTGGACCAGCTCCTCCCAAGAAAAGGCATCCAGCCCTGTGTTCTGCCCCGGGGCTGACAGACTTGGAAGCGATCACCAGGCTCAGTGGGCCTCTCTTAATAAAAGACAGTTGTGTCTGCACGCAGATCTCATGGTGGTCCCTGTCCCCCCCGAAAGATGGATGCGGGTTGATGTCCCACGGCTGCAAAATTGCTGTTGCCGTGCTCATTTTTTCTATGAGAGTAACACCATCAGCCTAAGAAATGAGGGTCAGTAATTGCAAAAGTGCGTTGAGCAGGACAGCCCCTCTGGGCTGATGGAATGAGTCCTTACCTGGTGGAATGCCTGCTTTGCTGCTTGCCGGTGCGTCCTGGACTCCAGGGGCTGGCCCCAGATGGTCGGGGAGGCCAGTGACTTCACCGGGGTCCCAGGGGAGCCTTTTCAGAGACACAGCAGCGGGGCAGCGTGGGCTTTGTGGTTTACCTGTTGCAGGTGTAACCTTTGCCATGGATTCCACTGGTGCCCCCCTCCTTCCCCTCAGGTTTCGTAGTGCCTTTAGAAGTTGCAGGCAGTGATAAGCGTGTGCCAAAGCGGCCGGGGGTGAAGGAGGCTGGGCCGAACCGAGGCAGGTGGGGACCAGACGGAAGGGCAGGAAACACCTGTTATCTCTCCCAACGTGGCGTCGGTCTGTAAAGAGTGGCGTGTCCTTGGAAGGCTTCCGAGGGAGGTGGGCGGGCAGCTCTCTTCTTGCAAAAGCACCACGAGAAAAACGTGCAGCCCTGGAGGCCTGGGGTCTTCAGGCAGGGAGGGTTTCTTAAACTCCCCACACGAGGTTAGGGTGTAGGGTTCTGGTGAGCAAGGGACTTTCGTCGGGAGACTTTTAGTACATTGGTTTCTCGGTCATTCCTAAGTTGCCAGCTGTGCTGTGGTGTATAAACGGGGGCCTGGTTTTTGAACCCCGAGAGCAGGTAGATTCTTTGCTTTTGAGTGAAGGTGCATGGACAGGGTAGTCCTGTGTTCCCCTCTGACCAGTGCGTGTGGGGACGTCGTGCCCCATCCAGCCGGCGTGGGCATGCCTCTCGTCCGCTGCGTAGCAGACCTTCCTGGGCAGCTGAGGGCCACTATCCCAGTGTATGACAGCGTCCCCAGTCCCATCATTGGCCCATCATCCGCTTGGCTCCAAATGCAGCCCCTGGATGAGGTTTTCCCCCCATTGGGGGATGGGGGTGCACCTCGAGTCTCAGAGCCTGGCTGCTCCATTGGACCAGCTCTCCGGGTGATGCTCTCCCAACTTCCCTGATGTTGGTCTGGCCCGGGGACAGGCTCGGCAGCACGGGCCGTGGGCCACCAGGGCCAGAGGATCGGAAGAGTCCCGAGTTTGGTGTGGGAAGTAGCTGCCACACTTAACTGTATGACTCTGGACATGACACTGTCTTCCCAAACGCCTGTTTCCCGGGCTGTGGAGTGAGGACAGCCCCGTCTGCTTTCCTGGGGTTCCCTCTGGGAGCCATGTGTCCCCCCTGGGAGCCACGTGTCCCCCCAGGTGTGGCTGTGCTTGCTGACCTCAGTCAGCCCTCACAGGACACTGTCCTGGTGGAATGGTGAGCCAAGGTCCAGGGCTGGCTTTGCCTCTGTCCTCGGGAGCCCTCCTGTCACTCTTCCCCTGTGCACAGCTGTTCTGGTCACACCCGACCCCTTGCTGTCCCCAAGGTGCAGAATAATGGCACTTCAGGGTTCAGGCACCGGCTGTGCTGTGTCCAGAACACATTCCCTTCAGGTGACCCCCTTACCGCAGGGACCCTCCGCCTTTCCATGCTTAACTGCAGCTGTCACCCGAGGGGTGGTGGGGGGCCTCGCCGCCGGGTGGGGGGGTGTGGGAGGTGAGCGGTGGTTCGGTCTACCTTTCACGCACATGTCTGTGTGTCTATCATCTGTCTGCCATGCATCCGTCTGCCATCCATCCGTGCCAAGGGATGCAGGCGGGGATTTTTGGGGGGCTGGCTGGGACCCCTCTGGGAAGTGGGCCTCAAGGCTGTTTTGGGAAGAGTGGGCCCAGCCTCCCTGACCTCCTGGAGGTTGCTGTTCTGTGCCGGTCGGGGTCCAGGCACCAAGGGAGCGTGCTCAGTTGGCCCCCAGACTCGTCTGTAAGAGGGGACATGTAGGAGAGGCACGCGTCCTCCAGGGACAGGCAGCGGATGAGCTCCCTGGGTGTCCTGTGTGTGGGGGGATGGCACACTCCAGGTCCTGTCTCTGCCCGGGGGCCCTGTCACAGCCTCTGGTTCGCCATTGACTTAGGCACGGTGTTGATGTGACTTCTGGGGAGTGGCCGTCTCTGTTCCCAGAGGAGCCACGGGATTCTTTCTCTGTTCTTTCCTTTCACTCTGGAGCAAGGATGAGCTGGGTGCCCAGTAGGGCACTGGGGAAGTGGGGTGTCTAAGCCTGTGAAGGGTTCCCCAGGCCCAGGATCGGCGGGGAGCAGGAGGGAGAGCTGGGGGATCTGGCATCTTGCTCTGCATGTTCCTAACATCGCTCCTCTTCTGGGGGGCTGTGTCCTGGCTGGTCTGCGGAGTGGGGTCAGGACACGCGGCAGGCCCCAGAGAGGAGCCGCCGCGTCGTGGGAAGGGCTCTCCACGCCTCTGCCGCCTTGGGCAAAGGCGTGCACACCTCTTGAGCCTTGGTTTCCCCAGTTCTGGAATGGGGGAGGTGATTCCTACTCATGCAGTTGCTGGACGTGTCCCCTGAAATCATATGTATGCAGCCTTCAGTACTGCATTAACACGCACACGGAAGGGCCGTGGAATTTGTAAAGTCATACAAGCTGATGCTTTTCCCTGTTGGACAGGCTTCTTAAGCTGTAGACACAGTCACTAGTTGTTTTTTTTCAAGTAAATACTAGCAGTAAAGTTAATGGTAACCGTGACCTTGGTTGAGTGCCGCCTGTATACAGGGACAGGCATGTGCCTTTGCTGAGGGCCTGCTTACCTGGTGCTTCAGGCGGGTCCGACCTCTGTAGACCCCGCCCTGCTGGGGGTTCAGGGAGCGTGTGGCTGAGGCTCCGCAGTCCCCGGGCGGAGATACCCTGACATGCCAGAGACCCTCCCCGGCCTTAAGATAAGCCCATGGTCACCGTGTTTGACTTCCCACCTATGACTTAACTAGGACGGGCCGTGTCCTTCCTTCTCGGTGGGCTGCGGGCTGGGGGTGGGGGACCGAGAATGACCCGTGCTTTGTCATTTGCAGGCTCCGGGGGGTTCTGCACCGTCTGCTGGTCTCTGCCGTGCCAGACCGCCCAGGTGAGTGGCCAGCCCCGTACGTAGCTCATCCTTGTGTCCCTGCCCGGGGTCGGACCTGATGGGGAAGCCTGAGCTTGGTGTTACTTTATTCTGTAGTCATCTTAAGTTTTTTTTTTGACTTCAGGAATAAATGTTCAAAGGTGATACATATTTAGTTTTTATTTATTTATTTTTCTTTTTCTGGAGGTGGCCTCCCAGCATTAAAGCCCAGATTGTGGGAAAGCAATCCTTCCCATGCACAGCTGTGGCTTCATTGTGCAAGTGAACGTTGGGGGCGTTCCAGAGTTGAGCCCAGCAGGTGCATTGAGCTCTGCCTGCCTGCGTCCCGGCAGGTGCTTGCTGGGACGGCCACAGCCAGCGCTCTTCGCGGGGCAGTCCCTCAGGAGTTGCGGTTGGCGGAGAACATGCATTATTACTTTTGAGATCAGTGTTTAAAAAACCTGATTTAATTTTTTTAAAGGAATCAAAACTCTTTTGCCTCCCTCTGTAGTGCATCAGGCAGAGAAAACAAAATCTTGGTGGTTGTTTGTGTGCTGATTTGAATAAATCAGCTTTAAAAATGAAGTTTATGATCTGGACTCTGATGATGTTCTTTTAGGTATGATAACAGCATTGTGGCTATTCCTAAAAAGCATCTATCTTTTAGAAAGAAACACTAACGTATTTATAAATGAAGTGAAGTACTTGTAGACCCGGCCACCCCTCTTCCCCAGGGGAGGCGCCTGTATATGCAGCTGCCGACATCCCTTCCCAGGGGGTCCCCTCTGTGGCCTCCACACCTGCCCCAGGGTGTGACACGAAGACCTGAGGAGCCCCTACAGGGGCCTCCCAGCGGTGGCCTCTGTTCCCGCCATCCTCTGCCTTATGCTTCCCCCCCACCTGGTGCTGACGAGACCCCCGGGAGTGAGGACCAGGCTCCTCCCTCCAGGGTCCCTCCCGAGGGGCTCCCTCTGCAGCAGAGCAGTGCGCGTCTTTCCCTGCGAATGCGCTGGAGTGGCTGGTGGTGCCACAGACAGGACCGGTCGGGGCGTTTAGACTTGTGTGCTCCTAGGACGGGAGACCACGTGGCAGAGGGGACACGGGCTCCCGTGCGAGCAGCACGTGCAGGCGCCTCCGTGTCTGCTGCTCCGGGGACCCTCCCCGCTCCTGACCAGCCCCCTCTCCTAGGCCCGCAGTGCTGAGCCCCACCATGGAAGACGGACGCGAGCTGGACCTCACCTACATCACTGAGCGCATCATCGCCGTGTCTTTCCCCGCCGGTTGCTCCGAGGAGTCCTACCTGCACAACCTGCAGGAGGTGACACGGATGCTGAGGTCCAAACACGGGGACAACTACCTGGTGAGCGGGGGGAGGGCACTGAGCAGGAGGGTGGGTGGGGAGGGTGGGCGGACACCGAGTGTGAGGACAGTGGGGGACACCAAGAACGGGGATGGTGGGGGCCACTGAGCTCAGGGACAGTGGGGGGAGACACCAAGCACGGGGACAGTGGGGGGATGCTGAGCGCGGGGACAGTGGGATGGCGAGCTTGGGGACAGTGGAGGACACGGAGTGTCGGGACAGTCAGGGGACACCGAGCATGGGGACAGTGAGGGGACACAGAGCACTGTAACTGGGAAGACACTGAGTTGGCTGAAATGTGAAGAAGTCACCGAGTGTCTCGGGGTGGTTGCTGAGCCTGTGGGGGGACGTGGTCCCCTGCCTCTGTGCGTGTGGTCCTCTGGGTGCCCAGTTTCATGGAGGTGCTCTGGGACTCCCTCCCACTGGGCCTTCTGTCCACTGTGCCACCTGCTGTGTCTGTGGCCACTGCCCCCTGGTGTGGCTGGCATTCAGTGTCAGGACAGACCTGCCGGCCCCAGCGGGGGTCCACATCCCTAGTGTCAAAGCCCAGCCTTTCCCTCCTGCTGGCCCGAGCCACGAGGACAGAAGGTGGGCGCCCGGAAGCTGCTATGCCCTGGAGATGCGTGTGACGTGGTCGGAGGGAGCCTCATTTGGGAGAAGTGCGGGCTAGAGTCCCGTGCGTCCCCCAGCTGCCTGGTGTGCTCCTGTGGTGGCGGCCCCCATGCAGTGGCCCCGTGCGGTCCCGGTGGGACCACGCACTGAATTATAGTCCCTGTGCCTTGCCTGCACCTGTCCCTGCACGGCCTCCTTATCTGTTGAAGCCGCTGATCTTTGCCCGGCCCAACAAGGCTGTGGTTGCCACCCTCTCAGATGACTACATGGCTGTCTGCGAGAGTGGCCCAGAAACAGAGTAGAGCCGAGGGGACCCCGTCTCCCTCCCAGCAGCCTGTGCTGGCCCGGAGCGGTCAGTGCGGCCTGGGCAGTCAGCGTCGGCCTGAGCGGTGCTCTCCCAGACCCTGAGCACCTGCCGCTTCCCTGGACGCCAGTCCTTGGCATGACCTGATGGCAGGCAGGGAAAGCGTGTCCCAACCCAGAACCCAGACGTCTGCCCTGGGGGCTCGGCGCCTTCAGGACGGCTTCCCATCTGCCCGAGGCCGTCTGCTCTGAAGGAACGGTCTCCTCCTGACACCTGGCCCAGGGGTCAGCACGCTCCTGGTCCCTGTACCTCATCTCCCTCTGCCCTCTGTTCACTGTCCGCAGAGACCCGGGAGGGCCCTGTCCCCAGACAGCAGGGGCCTGGGGTCTGGGGCAGTTTTTCCCTTCAGCAGTGGCTGTCAGGCCAGAGCCAACCCCACCCTCGCCAACAGTGAGAGGGCAGGGGTCCCTGCCTTGTTTTGGGACAAGGACCCTTAGGACTCTTTCGAAAAGTCTGAAGAAAGACCCATGTGCGTGTCTTGTAGAGATCTGAGAACCCTGGGGTGGGCTCACCTCTTCCCCATCTACACCCCGATGATGGATGAACGTGGAGCCGGCACGGCTCCCGAACCCACAGACCGTTGACCGAGGCCACCCAGTGTGACCAGTCTCATCAGGCTGGAGGGTATGGGGCTCAGAGGAAAGTGGGCAGCGGGCCTGGTCCTTAAATGGGACTGTAGCGTGGCATCCTCTCCTCACGGTGTGGTGGGGCCCCTGCTGGCTCTGTCCCTCGCTGTCCCGACCGTCCCCCCCAGCAAGCCCAGCTTCCCTGGGGCCAGCCGGTCCCGCACAATTCCGTCTGCCATCCTTACGTGTTTGTTCTATTTGTCTGTGTTTCATTCTGTAACAATAACATTTCTATGTACATTTCAGTCTTTCAGAGTCTTTGGTCCCTCGAAGGCAGACGGCATGTGAAGTGTGAATACATTTCCTCTTTGACCTCCGAGGACGTGGACTTGTCTGATGGCTTTTTCTTTCCCCTTCACAGGTGTTAAACCTTTCCGAAAAGAGATATGACCTTACGAAGCTTAACCCAAAGGTATGACCTTAGCCCTTTTTGTTCTGAGTCTTGTCACATGTCCCCGAGGCATATCTGCTCGTGCAAAAACAGTTCAAGTCTCTGTGGGATGTGATGTCATAAGGGGTATCAGGAACTGTTCTTATCTGTAGGTTTTTTTTTTTTTGGTAAGATTTTTTTATTTTTAAGCAATCTCTGCACCCATCATGGGGCTCGAACTCACCACCCTGAGATCAAGAGTCGCACGCTCTACTGACTGAGCCAGCCGGGCGCCCCAGTGGGTCATTTATAAATTAATTTCTTTAGAAATAATTATAGATTTACGGGATGTTGCAAAAAAATGCAGAGAGATCCCACATAGCCCCGGACCCAGTCTTCTCCCGTTAACACTGCGCATTAACTAGTGTTAATGCCGGATCCGATGTTGGCGGGATCCACTGAACATTTCCACCGCCAGGATCTCCCGCCTGCTGTCTGTCACATGCTCTCCTCCTCGCATTCATCTTTTCAGTAGTAGAGATTTAGGGGAAATTTTTAAGCTTGTGTATCCGCGTGAGTTAGGGTATATATTATATATGCGTTCCGTATGTCAGAATATTCTGCAGCTGTTGGAATAAGAAGATGGTGAATTGGTGAATTGCCTATTTTCATGCTAGTTAACAAAAGCAGGATCTAGAGGTCCTGGATAATAGCATCTCAGCTCTGCGGAACACACATAGAATAAAATCTCAGGGATTCATCAGCGTTACAGGTCGTACCACTACGTGGTGGGATGGGTATGTGATACTTTCCAGCTTCCTGGCATTTTTCTGAAATTTTCCCATCATTTTGCACTATTTCTATTTTATAGAAGAGAGCTCTGCTTCCCTGCCTTTTAGAAAAAGAAAGGTATAATAGAACATATCTTGCATCACTGGGCAGGCTTTAGCGCGGGGGGGTGGTGGAGGGTGTCACGTTGCTCAGGGTGGCTGTTTCCCGCGCACGGACGCGCCGTGCTGCACGTCACGTGGTGAGGACCGTCTCTATTCCTGCTCCGAATTGTAACCCGGGCTCAAGGCGCTTCGTCCCTCGTGGGCATGCTTCTGTCCAGAGAGGAGCGTGTTTTCTTCAAGCACGTGGGACAGGTCGCTTTCTGAGACGTCATCTGCACAGTGCATGGGGAGTGGCTCCCTGCATTTTCCCAAACTGTGATTTCAGTCTGCACGGAGGAATTTTAGCAGCAGCTCTGGCCAGGAACTCCCGTTTCAGATCTGGCCGGGCCTGGGCCCTCCCCACAAGCCGTGCCCCATTAACGGTTCCAAAATCCCTTTCTAGAATTGCTGTCCCAGCCGCAGGAGAGCAGATAAGACGGGAATGCACGTCTCCCGGGGGCAACATAATCCTCCCTGTGTTCCTTCCCAGGGAAGAGCCTGGCCACAAGTCCCAGCAGGCTTTAGGAAAGGAACTCACAGCAGCGTTCCTTACCTGGCACGTGAAGGGTTTGGGTAGAGAGAGAGCCCGTCTCTTGTTGCAGATCCTGGACGTGGGCTGGCCAGAGCTGCACGCGCCGCCCCTGGACCAGGTGTGCACCATCTGCAAGGCGCAGGAGTCCTGGCTGAACAGTGATCCCCAGCACGTGGTGGTCATCCACTGCAGGGTAAGTGCTGCCCCGTGCCCAGGGCTGGGGGAAGCTGGGGTCCCGCGGGGACCGCCTTTCATGCCCATGTCCGGATCCACCGGCGTTTGTGGTCATGTCACATACCTGTCCTTAAAAAGGAAAAGAGTCCTCCCCTTCCCGGACTTTGGCTCTAGAATTTGCAGGCCTCGGGCCACTGAACGCATAGCTGGACGTTTTGAAACGAATGAAAGGCGTTGATGATAGTGAACCGTTTTATCTTTATGCATTTTGATTTTTTTTGGAAATCCCTCTGAGAAGCAGCAGCCACGGACATGTGGTGCTGTCTGAGTCCTGCTATCGCTGATCCCCTGAGCCTGGGGGAGGGATGCTGTTTGCTGCTAACGCGTGGTCCTCACCCAGCCAGACGCGCAAGGGGGACGGGATCTGGCCACCCCCTGGCAGGGTGGCCAGCGCTGGCTGTGGGGACGGTGTGCCGCCATCCTGGCTGCATCTGAACTCCGGCCTCCTGGGAGCTTTCCTCTTACTCCTCTGGCTTCTCACTGTCTTCCTGCACTTCCCGGTCCTCGGGTCAGATGGTAGAGAGCAGGGAAAACCCATTGCCTTGTGGAGTCGAGCTGTGTTGGGCTGTCCAAGCCACTGTCCTGTAGGGTTTCTGAGACCCGCTCATGTGAGGTCTATAGGATGGCGGCAGGCCTCGGTTGCGGTGTGCAGTGGGCCCCCAGCTCCGAGCAAAGCCTGGCAGGTGCACATGAACTTGCATAGTGTTTCTTTCTCTGCTTTTCTTGCTTCTTCTCACACCTGGCTTGATTACCTTCTCCAGCAAACAGCCAGGCCCCCGCATTCCTTTTCTTACGAAATTACATTCACTGGAGCCTTTCAGGGTCGCGTTATATCAAGGACCTTCTCTCCGGATTTGTGTTTTGGTGCAAACTTCAAAAGAAGATAGGCCTTTTTTTTTTTTTTTTAAATCCAATTCCTGTCTATTAAAACAAACTGCCTGCTATCAGGCTTGGCCTGGTGATTGTGGCCCAGTGAGGATGCTTCTCCTGGAGCTCAGTGTGCAAGGCTTTCTGAGCATTGTTCCCTAGAGGGGGCCGGAGAACCCCACCTACCTAGCTCAGGTGAGAAACGCAGGTCCCGCTCACCCCGACCTGCTGCCAGCTGGACCCCCAGAAGATTCTGGCTACTGGACGGACCTCGGGAAGCTCCCCACAACCACTCGTTCCGTTTTGGTCATTGACTTCACTTTTTCATGAAGTTGGTCATAGTGTTATTTATGGTATCTGGGTCACAGATGACAAACAGTGCAGAGAGATCGCCAAAACACATGCTGGTCCTACCCAACACTTGGATCTCTGGACAAGTCTTTTTTTTGTTTTTTTTTAAGATTTTATTTGTTTATTTGAGAGAGTGAGAGGGGGGTGCAAGCACAGGGAGGTTGGGAGGGGCAGAGGGAGAAGCAGACTCCCCACTGAGCAGGGAGCCCGAAGCAGGACTCGATCCCAGGACCCTGAGATCATTACGTGAGCTGAAGGCAGACGCTTCACCCACTGAGCCACCCAGGCGCCCCCTGGACAAGTCTCTTTAGCAGAATTTACCGGGAGCGCATTGGGAGTTCTTGAAAACTATTTGCTCCTTCTTGCTCTGTTCTGGGGACATGCAAGCCATTTCCGAGGCGTTCTAGAAAACGTGCCATGAGAGAAGCTCTTGCTTAACATGAACTTCCAGATGTCGACATTCATCTAGGTCGTGGCGGGGGTGAGCTCAGGATTGCTTGCCCAAACCTGTGAGCTCTGCACAGTGTGCGCTTCCTTCCACGCGTGCCAGGAACGGGAGTGGAGCTGGGCCCCTGGCCGGGGGAGGCAGCCCCAGATGCAGCACGGGGACGGCCCTGTCCTCCTGTCCGCTGTGCATAGTGGGTTTGTGTGGCTTTGCACCGGGTCCCCTCACCAACACCTGCCCGCTGGCGCCTGGCTGAGCGGACATAGACTGCGGCCCTTCTGGAAGGCGTCATCCCATGCTGTGTGGTTTTGAGTCGCCAGGGAAGGACACCCCGTCGGCAAGTGGTGCAGTCTGTGGTTCTGTTGTCCTGCCCGAGTTCAGCCTCTCAGGAGTCCTCGCAAACACAGGGACTGACCGAGCGTGGCAGCCGCGTGTGCCGCACGCATGTCCGAGGTGGCAGAGAAGCCGTTTGCTCGTAGCGGATGTGTGCAGGGCACACCAGCAGCCGCACGGTGAGGGACCGGCTGTGTATCCCGCGCCCGACATGCACAGGACGGAGAGGCTCGCGCTCTGGGTGACGGTCACACGCCATCGCGGGCCCCTCGGACTTGTGGAGTGGATTTGCTGGGCTGTTTTTTTCCAGGACAGACATGGGGATGCGCACGTCGGTGGCCCTGCCATTTTGGCTTCGTGTTCTCCTTTGTCTTGGTTGCCTAACTTTTCGTGAAAAACCCAGACAGCAAATATTTTGGGCTCTGGGGGCTGCAGGGTCTTGCTGTGACTGCTCGCTTCTGCCATGGCCGTGGACCTAGCCCCCGATGCACCTGCACAGACAGGCATGGCCGCGTTCCCGTCACACTTTATTTATGGGCCGTGACCGCTGCGCTTTCGATGCTTGCCGTGTGTCATGGAGGGTGTTCTTTTCATTCTTCAGTTGTTCAAAAACATGACAACTCTTGGCTCACAGGTTGCAGGACTCGGGGTGGCAGAAGTGGCTTGTGGACTGTAGTTTGCTGACCGTTGATCTGGGTCATGGCAGTATGTTTCAGAAGGGGGCAGTCCACAGCTCTGGGTGCAGGTGGCCTGTCATGGCTGTGGTGCTTTCACACACCCTCTCCTGTGGGTCGTATTGGCCTGTGGTTCTGGCTGGCTTCCCGTCTGGGCCGTGCCTGTCTGGTCATGGGCTGAGCCCTGCGTTTTGGGATCGCGGTCCCCGTGGAACTGGGCTCTCTGGGCTCTCTGGGCTGCATGCACAGCTCTCAGATCCCTCTGCCCATGAGGTGAGCGTTCAGGTCTCTGTTCCCTGTAGTGACATCACACTAAGTGCTTCCTCCCCAGCATGTTCTTGTGGCCCCGGTGGGACCTGGTGAGCTGACTGGCCGCCTCTGTGCAGATCTGCCCTCGGGGTGCCCGTGGATGCCGCCGGTGGCACCTGCTCCTGCCATGAGGTCCCAGTGTGCCCTCTGCCTGCTGGGCTGGGTGCTGCCGTGCCCCGGAACTGGGACCAGAGGAAGCTGACGGTGGCTTCCCCAACCACGGAAGCTCTTTTGTCATCCCGAGCAGAGTGAACGAGCTTTCCGTGAGGAACTGAGTCCCTGTTTTGTCTCCTGCAGGGCGGAAAGGGACGCATCGGCGTGGTCATATCCTCCTACATGCATTTCACCAATGTCTCAGCCAGGTACGCGGGGCGTCCGCACTGCCAGGGGCATCAGAAGTTCTGGAACAGGGTGGGAGGCTCAGCCGGGAAACCAGCCCAGCTGAGAGCATGCAGCTCTGTCTGCCTCATACTGACGTCCTCTGTGGAGGCATCGGAAGCCAAGTGAGCGCACTGTGCTTCTCTAACAGAAACCGTAGGGGTGGGTGGGACCGGTACTGAAAGCAAGACCCACGCAGTCTCGCTGGGCACCTCGTACCCTATAAAGACGAGTGGCCACAGCCGCCATGTTTTGCGTGCCCTGGGCCTCCGAGAAATACTTTGCAAATTTGTCTTTTCTCCCTTAATCCTCCCAAGAAACCCAGGGGGTAGTTGTCACTGCTCACACTTTACAGATGACAAAACCGAGGGTCAGGCTTGCTCATGGCCTCATGGCCTGTGAGCGGGAAGTCCAGTCCTGTCTGGTCCCCAGGGGGTGGAAAAGCCACCGGGGACCTGCCCACAGGAGGCTGGGATGGTGGGCACAGCAAGGCTGGGGGGAACCTGCTGGCGCTGGGGCATCACACAGTGCCCCCCGAGGCGCGGTGCCCCCGAGATGCATGGTGCCCCAAGCACACATCTCACTCATGCTGAAATCCAGTCCAGAAATATCATTCTTTGTGGGTTTGCATTTACCCTGTCGTTTCAATGGCCGCTTTGTGCGGCATGGGGCACTCCATTCTGAGGACATACGTGCCCCGTTCATACTAGCCGATAAATCCTGCCCTTTCCAGCAGCAAGGAGTGAAATCTGACTTTCCAAGTGTTTTCTCTGGACACAAGCCGCGGAGCTGGTGCCTGCCAGGGAGGAAACCAAAGCCCCCATGAAACCCAGATCCCTTCTCGGTGATAATCAGCGTTTATGTGTGTGCCAGACCCTGAGGTCGCTGCTCACACACACTGAGTCCCCCAGCTGAGCCCAGACGTGCAGAGAGAGGCCGCATCTCACCTGCCGACCCTGCTCAGTGTTGCCCGCCCTCACGTTTCTGCCATAGCAGCGTGGCCCGGCCCTGTTTTTCTCAATCACCAGTTTCCTGAATATGCATCCCGGCTGCATGGAGTTGGCGGCCCAGCCCCGTGCATGGAGGCGGTGTTAGGTCGTTAGGTCCCCGTCGAGGTAGCTTCTCGTGATTCCCTGCTCTGAGCCCGCCGTGACGACCAGCCTCTCACACAGATATGTGTCCTTGCTCATTTCTCCGCTTCCCCTCGTAGATGACATTCCCAGAAGCCGTCACGGGAGCATGCATTTCTAAGACCTCTGTCATTAACCATGCTCCAGATTGCATCGGAAACTAGAATCAGCAAGCGGGAGGAGCATTCTGGGTCGGTACCCTGGAGACGGCATTCAGGGAGACCGTCATCGGGAATACTGCTAATGCTGACAAGTGCCGTTAGTCCCGAACACACACACACACACACACACACACACACAGAGGCCGGAAATGTATTGTCAGCATTTGGTAAGACCCGTGAGCTCCAGGAAGAGGAACGCTTACAAGTGAGGGGGGGAGCATATGTAAGCACACTTTTCAGCTTAAAAACATATGCCCCCGATACAGTGAATGCTCAGTGCTGCAGGACCCTTCCGTCTGGGACAGCACCCTCCCCAGCGCAGCCCAGTGCAGATGCACACGGTGAATCCCCATGTTCTGTAGGGGCACATGCGTGCACACTGTAAGCGGAAGGCCCAAGTTAGATCAGATTTTCAGGGAAGCTTTGGGCTCAGACAAGACTCAGTAGCTACGACCTCTTGCACCCGTGTCCCATGACGTATCTGAAGTCAGATCGGGCAGACCCGTGAATGGCTGGCTACGGGGTGTTCTGAGGGTCCTGGGGAGCACGCTCTGCTCGTGGGCCTCGGGTTGTTGGGGAGCAGGGCTATCTATGGCAGATGCTTGAGGACCACGGTGGGCACCGTGAGGGCTTGGAAACTGGCTGCCTGCCCCCCCGCCCCCCGGCCGCCGCCGTCTGACACCCTCAGCCCTGCTGAGAGTCGTGCGTCCCTGCGGGTCCCGAGCTGGCCCCTGGGGGCATGCTGGCTGTCACTAACCACGGTGCTCCAGGTGCGCCCCAGACCCTCGCGATCCTGACACTCGCGCAGAGCCCTCTGCGACTGCCCTGCTGTCGTGGGGGCCAGTGCGGTGACTGGACAGTTCAGGATGGCAGCCCCGTGCCTGCCTGTGGGGAGGAGCTGGTGGGTGCCTCTCCTGGGAGCCATGCCACCTAGAGAGAGGATGCCGCTGTGTTGGCCGGCGTGCCAGACCTGCAGGCCATAGCACCTGTCCCCGTCACCCCGCCACCCGCGGCGTCCATGGTTAATGCTGCATCTCTCTCTCTCTGTCCTTCCCCAGTGCTGACCAGGCCCTCGACAGGTTTGCGATGAAGAAGTTCTATGATGATAAGGTTTCGGCTTTAATGCAGCCTTCCCAGAAACGGTATGTACGTGTCCCTGAGCCAGCGCAAACAGGCTAGTGAGGTTTTACGTTTCAGAGAGTGGGGACAGAAGGGACATCTCCCCTGAGCAGCGAAGCACAGGTGGGGGTGCTGGTGGGTGCCCCGCGGCAGAGAAGAGCCCCCATGTGTGTGGGTGGCTGGGGTGTCCCCGGCCCTGACTGTCTCTGAGAGGCGGACCCAGGAGCCCCCCTCACCTGCTCCACGCTCTACGTGGGGTCCTCCATGCCCAGGGCAAGTAGGCATTCACGCCGTGAGTTGGAACCGGGCTCTGTCTGCTGGACCGGGGTCGGTGAACCATGTCTGCAACGGGCTGGCGAGTGGATGGTCTGGGCCTCGCAGGCCACGTGGTCTCTGTCACTGTGGTCCTAACATGAGAGTGACGTGGCCTCGTGGGCAGGTTTGTGGCTGGCCGACTCCTGCGCCAGGCTGTTTGTCTCACGTTGGCCTCCCTGGCCCACCCACGGCCCCCTCACTGGAGCTCGGCTCGGCCCCCAGGAGAGGCTCGGTCTGTGCTGCGAAGGGCCCTGGGGGAGCAGACTTCCTCCTGCCACGCGCCCCCGTGTGAGTCCACGCCACCCTCCGGGCCCAGCTGAGGAAGGCCCTAGCCGTCCTCCTCCCAGACCCAGCTCTTTGCACGTAGTAACATGGGGCCAAGCACGCTGTCACCTCGGTTTATTTTAAAGCAAACAGCGGGGAATGGGCCAAGAACTGCCAAGATAGTTGCCAAGATGCTTGTGCACCAGACGCTTACCTCTGCTCCCCACTCGGGTGCTGGTGGGTGCGGCCGGCAGATGTGGGGAGTTGGAGGGTTTCGCATCCAGGAGCTGGTCACCGGCGTGTTTTGGTCAGGTTTGCGGTCAGACCCGGCTGTGTGGACCACGTGGGATCACTAGTCTGAACCCGCTGTTGAGCAGCAGACCCCGCAGGGAATGCCGGTCGCCTGCAGGAAGACCAGCCTTCCTTACGTTATAGTCCCACGGCCCTTGTTCTGTTGGACCCATTAAGTGTCCTTTCTACGTTGAGCAGCTTTCAAAACGGTGACATGCAGAGGTGTCCCGTGTGGGATGTGACCTAAACAAGGAGTGACCCACCCCAGGGGCTCTGCACGCTGCAAGGAAGCGTGCCTCCCTCTCCTCCTCCTTCCCCTTCTTCTTCATCTTCTCCTCCCCCTTCTCCTCCCCCTTGTCCCAGTCCCCTCCTCCCTCTCCCACTATCCCCCTCCTCCTGTTCTTCTTCTCCTCCCTTTGCCCATCCAGTGACCCCAGCCTCTGGCATCCACCGCTCTGTTCTCCGTATCTGTGAGCTCTTGAGCGTCTGTCTTTTACGTTCCGCATGCAAGTGTCTTTTTCTGTCCGATTGAATTTGCTATGCATCGTACCTTCAGGGTCCCTCCAGGTTGTTGCAGATGGCAGGATTTCGTCCGTTCTTTATAGCTGCTTCCTGTTCTGTGGTTTATATACACCACACCTTCATCCATCCGTCCACGGGTGGGTGCTTAGGTTGCCTCCGTAGCTGGGCCGCTGTTGGTATTGCTGGAGTGAACACAGGGTGCACACTGTCTTTTCAACTGAGTGTTTTTGTCAGGTAAATAACCCAGGAGTGGGATTACCAGACCATATGGTATTTCTATGTTTAGCTTTTTGAGGACCCTCTATACTGTTGTCCACAGTGGCCGCACCAGTTGGCACTCCCACCAACAGGGCACGAGGGGTCCAAATTCTCCACATCCTTGCCAACACCTGTTGTTTCCTATGTTAATTTTAGCCACCCTGACAGGTGTGAGGTGATATCTCCTTGTGGTTTGGATTTGCATTTGCCTGATGATGGAGCCTCTTTTCATGTGTCTGTTGGCCATCCGGATGTCTTTTTTTTTGAAAAATGTCTATTCACATCTTCTGCCCATTTTTTAAATGAAGGTTTACTTATTTATTTTAGGAGGGACAGAGGGAGAGGGAGAGAGAGAATCTCAAGCAGATTCCCTGCTGAGTGTGGAGCCCAATGCAGGGCTTAATCCCGTGACCCTGAGATCATGACCTGAAATCAAGAGCCGGACCCTTAACCCACTGAGCCACCAAGGCTCCCCTTTTCCATACAAATTTTAAGGTTTTCTTTCTGTTTTTGTGAAAAATGCCATTGAAATTTTGATAGGATTGCCTTGAATCTATAGATAGAATTTAACAGTACTGATTCTTCCCATCCATGAGGACGGAACATTTTTCCATTTATTTGTGTCTTCTTCAGTTTTTTCCATCAATGTCTTATAGTTTTCAGTGTACAGGTTTTTCACCTCCTTGGTTAAATTTATTATTAGGTATTTCTCTCTTTTTGATGCTATTGTAAATGGGTTGTTTCTTCCTTTTTTGGGTAGTGCATTATTACATAGAAATGCAACAGACTTAAGTATATTAATTTTATATCCTGTGACTTTGCTAATTTCATTTATTCCAACACTTTTTGAGGGAAGTTCTTAGGGTTGTCCGTGTGTAATATCCTGTCATTTGCAAACTGTGACAGTTTGAAATCTTTCTTTCTGACTTGGGTGCCTTTCATTTCTTTTTCTTGTCTGATTGCTGTGGCTGAGACTTCATCACTGTGTTGAATAAAAGTAGTAAGAGTGGGCATCCTTGCCTTGTTCCTGATCTTAGAGGAAAAGCTTCCAGCTTTTCACCATTGAGTATGATGTCAGCTGTGGGTTTGTCATGCACAGTCTTTATTACGTGGAGGGGTGTTCCTTCTATACCCACTTTGTTGTGACTTTTTATCCTAAATGGATGTCGTATTTTGTCCAGTATTTTTTCTGTGTCTATTGAGGCCATCATATGATTTTTATTCTTCCTGTCCACTCAAAATGCTCAGCACCCACCGGGGAAGAATGTTTGCCTTGTTCTTTTCTTTTTTGCTCTAATGACTACCGTAGCTTTTTAATAGCAGCGTAAGAGTGTGGAACACGGAAAAGCATTTTCTCACCTTAGCAAGCCCGCGGCTTTCATGCACCCTTCCTGCCCTTGTGCACTGGAAGCTATGGCATTTACATTATGTAACGGTGGTGTGGGTTCCGTTCTGCCTTCCCTGGCGAATGTCCCTACACCTGCAATGGGAGATGCTCACGAACCATTATCGAGTAGGGTAGATGACTGAGTCAGTGAGGCCAGAGGAGCCCAGGATGGCCGCATCTGTGGGATAGGCGCTGTAATGGGAATCCTCCCTGTGGCCCTGGCTGCCCCAAGGGGGGAGCTCTGCAGCCTCTGTCAGGAGTGAGCTCAGGAAACTGATTTCATATGGGTCTCCTGGTGAGAGTGAATTAATTAGGTTGCTGGGGGTTTGTGGCCTGGGAGGCGTGGGGCCTCAACAGCAAGCCTCCTCCAGCCCTTCATTTATTTAATACTGGGCTGAGGAGCTGACCTTCCTAGGGGTGCAGGGCAGAGGGGTTGGGGTCATTCCTATGTCTCACTCTGCCTGGTGACGGGTCTGGGCCTGCAGAAACTAGGATTCCTGGCTGTGTCTAATAGCCGGACATTTCCCAGCGTAGCTTTATTTGGCCTTTGACATGAGGCTTTGTGTGTCCGAAAGAGCATGTGCACGGGAGATATGACAGGTGCAGGGGAGCAGGCGCCCATCCTCTCCCCTCGCGGAGCGTGCCTGCTGCGGCCCATGGGTTTCTCATGCTTGGAGCCTGGGTGGCCCTCCCGCAGGGCCTCCTGCCGCAGTCAGGCACCGGAGCGCTGGGGAGCACTAGGTAACCAGCAAGCTTGGGTCCCATGGGCAGGACAGGACAAGGCTGAGGGGGCCAGGCCGCATCTCCCTGCCATCCGTGCGGCCCCCGCGAGCACCGTGGAGGTGAAGAGAGGAAGCCTTAGGGAAGGATGTTCTCTTACAGTGGCTACTTCTGCTGAGCCACGGGACGTGGTCATGCGACCTTTGATACACGCACGTGTTCAGGGAGATCTGAGCCGTGTCAAGTGCAGATGACGTGTTTAGGGAGATTCGAGGAAACTCCAACTATAATTTTCTCCTTTCAACTCCTTTCAACTATAAATTTCTCCTTTCATCACCCTTACATAAATCACATAAGGAATGCGTTGCACACCTGCAATTTTCCAGCTGCTTTGGCGCAGGAGTGATGCGCGGGCTCTGCAGTCAGTACCCTCGCCCCCGGACAAGCGCGGTTCCTGAACCTTCTCGCTAGTTGAGATGAAGCGTGGAAAACGTCATTGCCGGGAGTTCCTTTCCTCCAAAGGGAGAGGAGAGGGTGGGAGGCAGAGGAGCTGTTTGGAACAGGGCGCCTACGCTGTGCGTGGGGGGAGCTGTCAGGGTCCCACCCCCTTCTCCGCCGCAGGTGAACCCCGTGTTCCCAGTCCGCTGGATGAACTGATCGTGCCAAACTTTCATTTTCTTTTGTTCCTCCTGTCTTTACCCGGGAACTGATTTTCTTTTCTTGGTGCTGACGGGCACTTCCCAGTGGCCACGAACACACATGGCCCTGTTACCTGTCCTCTGTGTCCTGCCTCTGTTAGCTTGGCCAGGGACTCTGGCCACAGCTGCCACGTGGGCTTGCAGTGGACGTGCGTGTTCTGATAAGGCGTTTGTGCACGTGCTGACTGCTTTTGCGAGCAGCGGGATGAGGCCGCCCCAGTGGAAAATCCCTAAACATTCAGCGTGTGTTTTACTTGGAGGGGTCTTCTTACCCCTCCCTGACATGCACACTGGAGCGGAATCGGGGCATAGAGAGGAGAGACATGGGATTTGTGCATCCAGTGTCCCTAGCACGCGGCGATGCGCCCCTGGGGCCAGCGGTGGGTGCAGACTGAGCAGCATGCAGGCGCGTGGGAGGGGGCGGCGGGGGGTAGCTCGGCTCTGTATTTGGGATTTGCTGATCATCAGCTAGTTAGCTGCCTGTAGACTCTGGAGACTGTTAGGGGTGGGAGGCGTGCTGCCTCTGGCTGCCGTGCCGACCCTGCTGGGGTCAGGGACCTGGGCTGGGGTTGAGCAGGCCCCTGGCTAGGCACACAGAGCCACGGGGCCTGTGCTGAGCTCGGGCTCATCTGTGTAAAACGTTAGCTGTGGACATATGATCGGCACAGCTGGAGGGAGGGGACAGGGGTGCAGTCTCCACTCTGTCCATGCACTTAACAAAAATAAATATGAGTGACCTTTGTCACGTGTCCTTCTCTTAGGAGTGGTGCAGTTGGGGGGGGATGGGGTTAGTTATTCTTGAATGACTTTTCTGGTCACAGGCATGCTGATTATAAGCCTCAAGGTGACCTTTACATCACAAAACCCTCTATCCCTCTGCTTGGCGATAGGTGCCAGGCCATTAGCGGCACAGAGCCTGCCCAGGGTCTCCCCGTGGAGGGGAGGGGAGGGCAGAGTGACCCTGCCACCTTCAGAAGGGCGAGGTACTTACAGAGCCTTCCTTCTCTTTCCCATCTCCCTCCACTGGTGGGGGTGCCCGTGGCCTGACCCCGCGTGGCTCTGGGCTGGGGGCAGAGGGGCTGCCTGTGGTGTGGGTGTAGAGCCATCGACATCCGGCCATGTTCAGTGGAGGGCATCCAGGGATCCCCGCAGGGTCGCGTTCCCGGGCTGTGGTCTCTAGGGTCAGACTTGGAGGTCGACACCCGCTTGGCTGTGGGTAGTGGGGCTGGGTCTCCTCCCAGCACCCGGGAAAGCAGGTTCTGGCCTCTGTGCGTGGGTGGCCCGTGTGGGGTCAGAGCCGTGGGGGCGCCCGTGGGAGCCCTGAGCCGCCGTCCTTTGCAGGTACGTGCAGTTTCTCAGCGGGCTCCTGTCGGGGACGGTGAAAATGAATGCCTCGCCACTGTTCCTGCATTTTGTCATCCTGCACGGGACTCCCAACTTCGACGCGGGTGGAGGTGAGTGTCCACGCACAGCGGTGTCTCAAGACGTGCTGGCCCGTCCCGGACCCTGTGCTTTCCAGGCCTGCCTTCCCTCCCTTCCCCCTCCAGGTGTTCTGGTCCCCGTGTGCAGGGGCCCAGGGAGGGGCAGCAGGACCTCTCCCCAGGAGCCCCGCTGTCCCTTCCTCTGGTCCGACTCCAGGGCCACTTCCCCAAAGTGCGGACGCAGCATAGGGGCCTCCTTGCCTCAGGATACCTCTCTCGGTGTTTGTCAAACTCTTGTCTGTCCTCCGGTCCTGCGTCTCATGGACAACGCTCTCTTTCAGTGTGCCGGCCTTTTCTGAAGCTCTACCAAGCCATGCAGCCCGTGTACACGTCTGGGATCTAGTAAGTGTGCTGTGCTCATGGGACATGCACCTCCCCGGGCCGCCTGTCCCGCCGGGAAGGGGTGGGGGCGTCGCGCAGGGACCTCCCTGAGCTGCCTCTCCCATGGGAAGGGGTGAGGGCGTCGAGCTGGGAGTGCCCGGCGGGCGGCAGGTGCAGGGTTGGCTCCAGGAAGGAGTGTGGACACGGAGCCTGGAGGGAGGGGAAGCCCGCACACCAGAGTCCTGTGACAGGGTCCACGACGGTGTGTCTTTCTCACCCCTGCGCATTTTCGGCAATGGGCAGACACGTACCCTCAGAATTTGTGCGAGTTTCTGGACTTCCCTGGTTTGCTTTTTTGTCTGCTTGCATCAGTGTTTTGTGGACATTGATAGAACGTGAGTGAGTAGTAATGTTGGAAGGAGCTGCTGTCACGTGTCTGGACTCACGGCGGACCGGCACATGGGGGGCAGTTTGGCCCTCACGTGCTCAGCTCATTACAGACATGCATGGTCCGCACGCTGGACAGACCCCCGGGAGGTGAATTCCTGAGCCACGTGGGATATTTTTGGGTGCCCTCTGAGTTTGAGTTGTGAGGTTGCTTTTCTCAAAAGGTGTTCTTTCTGTTAAATCATGAAATTGCGTCACGCTCTATCTTCTTGTGTCCCAAAGCAACGTTGGCCCAGAAACCCAAAACAGGATCTGCATTGCCATCGAGCCCGCCCAGCTGCTGAAAGGGGACATCATGGTGAGTGCACGGCCTGTCCCTCATCCCTGGTGAAGCCCGTGGGAAGTGCGGCTGGTGGCTTCGACTTTAAGGCATTTGGCTTACTTTCTGAGGAAAGCT
Source organism: Ailuropoda melanoleuca (assembly GCF_002007445.2). Taxonomy (NCBI): domain Eukaryota; kingdom Metazoa; phylum Chordata; class Mammalia; order Carnivora; family Ursidae; genus Ailuropoda; species Ailuropoda melanoleuca. The sequence continues at coordinate 110,915,586 of NC_048218.1, read as the reverse complement.
GTTTTACTAGAAGGGGCAGAAGGAATCGAGAGGACCACTTGCTGTGTGCTCTCCGAAATGTGAGTCTTAGCTCGGCCGCTGCGCTTCCGAGGGTCCCTGTCCTCCGACCACACGTGCAATCTCGCATGCCCTTAGCGGCCCCCGTGTGAAATCCAGCCAGTGTATCGTGGCTTGGTGAATGCTGTCTATGGTGATTCCTCCAGATAATTTCAATCCCAAGGGGTGCTGTGTTCTTGGATGAGATTAGCTGTGACGTTTTTGCCTTTTGTCTGTCTTGAAGATAGAAAAAATCGTACATCTAAAATAATTTTAGAGGAATTTGGCATACAGGAAATTTGGAGGCCCATGGGCCTTCCCACACGCACAGAAGTGTCTCTAGGGCCTGGGGGGGACCTGTGACAAGGTGGTAGATGGAGATTCGTATTAATTTCCCTTAAACATTTGGATTTCAAAACCTTTTGCCAATGATTGGCCTATCCTGAATTCTCATGAAAGTCACGTTAGTGGGGTCTGGTGGGGTCATGAAGGTTGGTGTCCTGGGTGAAGATGTCACCCCGCTGTGTTCGGCCCACAGTGGGGAGCCCGCTGTCCCTGCGAGAGGGCTCTGCGGGTGCATTGCACAAACAGCATGTCCCTTGTCCCTGAGAACCTCGAGACGAAGGGGCTGGTGTCCTCAGGCCACGGGTAGCAGAGCTGAGGTGTAGGGGGCAGATGTATTCTTCAGCCCATACGCTCACTGTGTTGCACTGTCCCCAGGGAGAAGGGTTTCTCTTCTAGGATGTTCTGTAGAGCAGCTCCCAGCCTCCTCCCTTTGATCAGGAGACTGAGAGGGAGAGGGGAGGGTGTGGCTCTGCATTTTGCCCGGGTGGCCCCTGGGGCGCCTCTCCCAGGGCTCGATTATTGGCCAACGGGCTGAGCTGTTATTGGGCACCTGGTGTATGCTGGACACCCCCCGGGGCTGCACATGGCTGAGGCTTGACTCTGCCCACAGCTCCGTGCACTGGGTCTAGTATTCCAGCTTTAGAAAGGAGGCCAAGAGACCCAGAGAGGCCAAGAGAGGCTGGCAGGGATGCTGATAGGACGTGCACCCGGGTCCCCATGGCCTGGCAGGCGGCTTTGGAGGTGACGTCTCTAGGATGGGTGCTCGCTATTGTGAGGACCCCAGGGAGGTGGCCAAAGCCCCGAGATGTGGGAGGCGACTCTCAAGCACGGGGGAGCCTCCCCCCACCCCCCGATTATGGGCTGGTGGCTGCAGGGTCTTTGTGAGGCCAGACTGGGGATGGCCAGTCCAGCGGCTGCGGCCCTCATCCCCTCCTCCTCCCCTCTCCTCCCTCCTTCCTTCTCCCTTCCCCTTCCCATTCCCTCCCTCCCTCCTTCCTTCCGTACCAGGAATTTATTTACGCAACTGTCCTGTTTTGAATGTTTCAAGCTTTCTGGGTCTCTGTGGGGCCCTAGCACAGGAAGGAAGGGAGGGACAGGGTGACATCTTTGTCCTGGAGGAGTCCGGTGGGGGCAGCGGACCGTCTGTGGGAGAGGGATCCCAGGATGGGCCATGCTGGGTGAGGCGGGCAGGCGGGCGGCTGCAGGCGGAAGGGACTTCTGAGGGGGCGCAGGCACCGGACTGGGAGCACGGCAGCCCCCAGGCCTCAAGGCGCCAGAGGCTTGCTGGGGGTGCTCAGACGTCCTGGGACAATTCATTGTTCTGGGAGGTTGAAGCCAGGTCGCAGGCTCGGATGCCTTTGGTTCTCTTGCGGGAAAGCTGGTGTTCCTGGGGCTCCTTTCAGGGTCCTGAGCCCACACTGCTTACCCTGGAGGTTGACCTGTAGGAGTGCGAATGTGAGGAGCACGGGGAGCGGAGGGCCAGGACTTGGCCTCGTGGAAAGCCAGGGATATGCGTGAGCAGCAGCATGTGGGGAGCGGCCGTGCTCCCCGGGGACTGGCCCTGGGCCCCGCGTCCGAGTGCCCACCAGGTCTGTGGCCTGCAGGGTCTGGGTAGCCCCAGAGGTCACTCTACCTCCGTGAGCTTGAAGCCCCCTTCTGCTAAGTGAGGACCTTCACAGGGTTAGGGGGTGAGGGCCACCGGTGAGCCGGGGGGGGGTGGCTTGACCTGGGGGCTGCCACGACCTCCCCCTGGGAAGCTCCACTCTCCTGCAGGCCCCAGCCCGCCTGCCTGTGTCTGACCCACCCCTTGAAGTCCGAGGAAATGTCAGGAGCAGGTCAGCTGCTCTGCGGTCCGAGCAGGCGGCGTAGGAGCATTCGGAGGGGACCCTGTGTGGCCGTCGGGAGCTGGGCAGCGGGTCCCGGAGGAGAGGCGGGAGGGGGGCGGGTGGG
>NC_048218.1:110860630-110912068 GCF_002007445.2 Ailuropoda melanoleuca | reverse complement strand
CCCCCAGAGGTCACTCTACCTCCGTGAGCTTGAAGCCCCCTTCTGCTAAGTGAGGACCTTCACAGGGTTAGGGGGTGAGGGCCACCGGTGAGCCGGGGGGGGGTGGCTTGACCTGGGGGCTGCCACGACCTCCCCCTGGGAAGCTCCACTCTCCTGCAGGCCCCAGCCCGCCTGCCTGTGTCTGACCCACCCCTTGAAGTCCGAGGAAATGTCAGGAGCAGGTCAGCTGCTCTGCGGTCCGAGCAGGCGGCGTAGGAGCATTCGGAGGGGACCCTGTGTGGCCGTCGGGAGCTGGGCAGCGGGTCCCGGAGGAGAGGCGGGAGGGGGGCGGGTGGGAGGCCCTGGCACTAGAGCTTGCACTCGGTGTCCGCGTGCTGGGGCCAGGAGCCAGCCCTGGGCACGCAGCGAGCTTGCTACGTGCTGCCCCTCCAGCCGGAAGTGGTCCTGTGTGTTTGGGACACTGTTGCCCACGCTGTGTTCGGACGCGGAGGATGCCTCTGGGCACCCACGGCCACATGACGGGTGCCTGTCACCACGTGTACAAGGCCCACGTGATTCTCAGGTCTACCTAGAAGTGGATTCGGTTGAGTGTCTAGGAGGGGACTCCGGCATCCGGCTCTTCCCGGGGGGCTCCTTTGCTAGGGCAGGAAGTCCAAAAGGGTGATGCGATGGCCCTCCTCGGGAAAATCTGTTCCCAGCTCGCACTTGTGAGGCATCTGAGGTGTGGATGGAGGTGTAGGCCACCTGGGTCCCCATGGCAAGAAGGCCTGGCTGGACCGGGGGCTGGGATGGTCCAGAGCGGGCTCTGCCGCTGACAGCGCGGCCGTTGGAGCTCATGGGTCCTTGAGGCTCTGTGCCGCATGGCCTACAGACCGCGTCACTGGGGGGTCAGGCCCACAGTCACAGGGAACAGAGGATGAATGGCAGTGGGAACCCTGTGTGGGGGACTCGTGGGGACGAAACATGGGCATTAGGTGATGGGATGATGTGCATGGGGCAGGCCAACCCCAGGAGCGCGGGGGCCTGTCTGGGGTTCCTTTCACCCCTCTGTGCTTCACCTCGGAGCCTGGAGCGCAGGTGGAACAGATGGGGAGGGGAAAGAGGAGGGGACAAGGCTGTGCTGGTCCAGGGTCTCCCGCCTCCTGGGCCTTCTGGATCTGAGACTCCTGCCTCCTGTCCCCCTGGCCTCTGGCCACCACGCAGAGACCTTGCCCCTGGCAGATCCCTCTGTCTTTGCCAGAGGCTTCCCTTCCCCCGGCCTCCGGCTTGAAGCCCGTTGTGCTCCTGGCAGTCCCTCAGAGCCTGGTGGGCCCCTCGCCTGGCTCAGCTGCTGACCTCTGGCTTTCACCCTTCCGTGCGGCCCCTGGCCCTCATGTCCTCTGCAGGTCCAAGCTGCCCCTCGCTCACATGTGTGCGCCTGGGCCCCAGGTCCCCCCCCCCGCCACCGTGTGTCCGCCAGCCCTCCAGCGTCCCCCGTGCTGGTTTCTGGGACATCCTCCGTCTCCCCCAGAGGCCAAGTGTGCGCTTGCTGTCTGCCCCACATGTCATCAGTGATGGGGATTATGCACCCGGATGTGTCCCGACCCCCACTGCGGAGAGCAGCCGCCCGCGTGTCCTCCGCCCAGGGCTGCCGCCGCGAGTCTCCAGAGCCGTGGTCTACACCGTGTCACCCCGTCTGAGCACAGCGGTGCTGTGTTAGCCCAGTGTCCTCCCAGGGGAGAGGGGTCTGAGCGTTGCCAGGTCCCTTGATATTTTGTCCTGAGAGGCTGTGCTATATGTCATGTTCTGCAGGTGACCCGACGTCCCTTTCTTCTGGGTCCCCCCGCCCCTGGCATGTGTGGACTGTCTGTGCTGCCTCCTTCTGGCTGTCCTGCGATCTGTCATCTATAGGAGCCCCTGTGAGCCTCCCTCGAGAATGCCAGGCCCTCCGTGCAGGGCCGGCGACTTGTCCATTCTCTCCAGAGCCGGTTGCTCTGCATGTCCGTGGGGGTGGCCCCCATGCCCAGCATGCCACCGCCGTCCCCACCTCACAGTATCGGCCCACGCCTGAGGCAGGAGTCCCTGGCTCTGGCCAGGGCCCCGTGTCTCCACCGCAGGCCATCTCCTGAGCCTGGTCCTGGAGCCACTGGCCTCCTGGGTGAGCGGGGGCAGCGGCCCAAGCGGCCCCGGGCGGTCGAGGCCGAAGCGACCGTGCATGAGTGGCTGCGGAACAAGGCGGCGCTGGTGCTCAGGTGTCCCGCGGCTGCGGGTCTCGGGGCCAACACTCTGTGCCGCGCAGGCACCTCGTCTGCGGGTTTCTGTTTCTGCCAGAAAAGCTGGCAGAGAAGATCTCCTGGCTGGTTTCATGGGAGACGCTCGCCGCGATAACACCACCCCCTTCCCGCACCTTTGTGCTTTCCTACCCCAGAGTATTTTTAGGGTTGGACGATTGTTTGATTTATGTTTCCTGTGTTTACCCTTCATTTCTGTACACGCTGCACTTTCCACCACGTTATCAGATGGAAGGAGGACGATGCGGGTTGTAGCCAGGAAGGCGTATTTTTCCATCTCACGGGGCGATGTGTCCTGGTGCCGATCACAGAAATGACTCCCCGAGGGGTTCAGTTCAGTGATCTGTCTCGAGAAACCTGAAAGGAGCTCGAGCCTCTTGCGTTAGTTTCCCAGCTAGCCCTTGTTTATTTATTTTTAAAGATTTATTTATTTGAGAGAGCGCACAAGTAGGGGGAGCGGCAGTCAGAGGCAGAGGGAGAAGCAGACTTCCCGCTGAGCAGAGAGCCCGAAGCATGCTCGGTCCAGGACCCTGCGATCATGACCTGAGCTGAAGGCAGGCCCTTCACCAACTGAGCCCCCCAGGCGCCCTCTGTCCCCCGCCCCAGCTGCCTTAACAAAGCTCCAGAGACGCGGGGGTGAACAGCACACATCCATTCTCCCCGGGGCTGGAGGCTGGACGCCCCAGAGCCGGACATGGCAGCGCCGATCCCTCCTGAGGCCTCTCCTGAGTGTGCAGATGGCCGTCTCCTCCCCGTGTTCTCACGTGGTCATCCCTCCGTGCGTGTCGGTGTCCTGATGTCGTCTTCTTTCAAGACCCCAGCCTGAGTGGAGCAGGGCCCATCCTGGTGGCTTTGCTGACCTTAGTCACCTTTTAGTAAGAATCCTGTCTCCAAATACAGGCCCGTTCTGAGGTCCTGGGGGGTTAGGCCCCAGCATTTGAATTTGGGGGGGACATGATCCAGCCCATAACACCCGTGTTCGGTAAACAAACCTATCCCAGCAAGAGGAACAGTGACATCAAGTCCCGCTGGTCATCGGGCACCTGCTGATGGGTCACCGTGTGGGCACATTCACTGCTGGCATGTGCCCGCGGGACGGGAAAGGGAACCGCACACAGATCCTGCTCCCGAGAGTTACGTTCCTGCTGTGGCTGGCATGAGTAGGCGCATGACTCACGCGTGCAGGGAAGAGTGGAGGATCCTGGGGTTGAGAAGACCCTGGGTCTTCAGAGGAGAAGCTGACCCAGAGGATGGTCGGGGTCTCGCTGACGCTCGGGTCATAATCCGTGGGGTCCGCGTCATGCTGCCGCTCTGAACCCCAGGACTCTGGATCCCCCCGAAATCCACTCGGGGGTCATCACGGGAGGAAGCTGCTGCAGGATGTTCCCTGACGTAGGCGGAGCGTCCCAGAGTGGCGTGAGCCACCTTGGCTCCCCCACGCAGGTGGCCCTGGCTTCCCGCATCCAGCCTCTCCCGTCTCCACCCCTCTCTGCTGCCATGGGGTGGCCCCACGCGCCCCTCTGCAGAGTTGGCCCACGGGCGAACCTCACCTCCAGGGAGCGGCACGTGGGGAATAGCGTATGGGGCCTTTGCTCATAGAGCCCCAGATACGCAGGCATTGTTCTTCCTCAGGAATTTGGCAACAGTGGTGACTTGGAAAGGATCCCGAGGAGCGGAGAGGGCTCTTGTGGGTTTACCACCAACAGCAGCAGAGGGTTCTCTCTGGGTTCTCCCGGGTTTGCTCTGGAAGGGGGAGGTCGCTCCCAGGGCTGGCTCCCTGCCCTGCGTCATCATCCTTCTAGAAGGCAACTCGTCCTCTGCGTGCTCCCCTCCTTCATTTTGCTGGGTGTGCGCACAGATAGATTTGCCCCTTTCCTCACCTGGGGTGTGATGTTGAGATCCATGAGCCGAGACAGGGTCGGCTTCCCTTTGCGGGAAGTCAGGCTGCGTGGGCTCGGACAAGCTGGGGACCTGCTGGGGACCGTGGGTCTCCGTTGTTGTCCCCTCGATGCGGGGGCTCGTGGGTGGTGCTGTTCCTGGTGAGGCCCAGGCAGCATCCGCCTGCCGTCTGACCCCCTGAACATGGCCAGCCCACCCCCCCTTGCCCTCCCTCTGCACCCCAACCCCCCCACCTCCCAGGCCCACCCCTTCTATAGGGCAGGGCCTCAGGTGCTCAGTAAACATGCGTCCTCGGGGAGGAGGGCAGAGCCTTCGTGCGCGGCCAGGCCGTTATGTAAGCTCGCTAAGGAATGCCGTGGGCGCAGACGCAGCAGGAGCCTAGCGGGGGTCCAGGCGCTTGATGGGCTTGTAAACACTTTCCCGTCCGGCATGCCTGGTCTTGCTGTCTCCGCAGTGCAAACCGTGTGGCCACTTACATTTTGGCCTCGTGGTTGCGAGGCTCTGTGACCTCGTTCCTGTGACCCGGCTTTTCAACGGAGGGGACGCCTGCCCAGGGAGCCGCTGCAAACACAGCACCGCCGTCGATGCCCTCCTGCCAAGGGCATTCTGGAACATCCTTCGCTCCCTCCGTGGACTGTGCTCCTTTGCCAGGTGGTTGGTCTAGACCTCCGTGGGCCCATCCCTGTGCTACCTGGTGACTTCCTGCACGCACACCTTTCTTCCATCCTGTGCCAACACTCTCCCGCACCCGGGCTGGGTCTCAGTCCATCCCGTGGTCCTAGCTCCACGGTGGCTGTGCGTTCATTCGCGGCCGGTACCTGCTGACCTCTTCATGCCTTTGGACAGGAATTCTGCTCTTCTGAAGTTGGGGTTAGCGCTGGCCGATGTGGGGGTTTGGACTTACGAGGGCTACCTCGCAGAGTTTTTCATCTCTTCCGTGTGTGGTTGTAGCTCGTGCTCTGAGGACGCGCATTCCTTGTGGCCTGTGCAGACAGCCATGCGGCCGCCAGCAGAGGGGGTCGGAAGGGAGTGACTCTGTTTTCTGATGGGGTGCGTGGAGCTTTCTGTGCCATTCATATTAAGCAGGTGGGAGTTCGGTTGATGTGGGGGGAGGTGGCCCTGGGGCGGCAGGGAGGGGAGGGTGACACCTGCGGGCTGACCTCTGGCCTGGGCACCCGCTGCATCCTCAGGCTTCGACCCCTTGGTCCAAGGTGCTGTCCTCTTGCCTTGCAGCGTCAGGATTGGGCAGGGCTGTTAGCGTCTGCACCAGCTGGATCAGAACTCATTTGAGTGGTCGTTCTGTTATGCACGGGAGCGCCAGCTGTGTGCGTGGTGTGCGCTGTGGGAGACCGAGGCCCGGGTGGGCTGTGCTCCCGAGTGCCGACCGCTCAGTCCCCCCGAGGGCCTGGATGGGTTTTTATGCAACGCTAAGAAGGCAAGGCCGAGCGAAGGTGTCTGGGTCGTTGCATTAGGACTGAAAGAAGCGGGGGTGCCCGCGGATCTTCACGCCGGGGTCCTTCCCTCTGACGCCCCCCTCTCCAGAGGCTTCTGGCCCCTGACAACATAACAGACGGTTCGGGCACTTGGGCTCATCCATCGGGTTGACACAGAGTGAATGTTTAATCCTCGTGACAGAATCGCGGGGTCCCTGCTCAAACACCCGTTGTGCCTTCAGAGAAACCCATGTCCCTGCCGAGCACCTTCCCCGGCCCCGAGCGTTCCCGGCGAGTTGTGGTGTTCACATCACGCCCGTGTGCCCTGCTGTGGCTTTGGGGACAGCCTGTGGTGGACAGATGTCCTTCCCTTCCTGCAGAGCCCAGGCTGCAGCCCCTTGAATTGTTTCAGACGCCTGTGTTCTAAAGTCTGAATGGGGAGGATTGCCGTATTCTAGAGACTCGCTGATGCCAAGGGGAAGTTACAGACCTCGGTCCCTGTAATCTTTACGAGGGGCTGTCAGTACGTTAGATCTCAGAGGGGACATTTGGGGCGCTCTTGTCAAGCAGCTACTGATGGTTCTTTCCACTGAGTGTAGAGGGAGATTCTGGCCTCTGGCGGGGCTCCCGGACGGTGGGTCAATCCCATCTCGGGGTCGGAGCGGCCGTGTGGGTGGCAGCTGCCCGGACCTCGTGTACGGCCGCCCCTGTGGTCTGTGTCTTCAGGACACACCTGGCGTCCGTTCCCGAGGTGGGCAGCTGGGCTGCAGGGGCGGCGGGTGCCACCCCATCTGCGGGAAGAGAAGCTCAATGTGCAGCAAATGGAGGTGTGTGGGGAGACTTGGAGGGTCAGCTGGCATGCCTGTGAGAATTCCACGCGCACCCCCTGGGAGAGCGTGCGTCTGCGCCTGTTTCCTGCTCTGTATCAGTGGGGTTGGTCACTCCTCCGTTCTGAGCCCTTGTCCTGGGAACGAGCTGGAGTCTGCAGACCCTAGAGTCACACTTGGCCTGGGGAGGTGACTGTGTCCCAGGGCGATTGGCAGCTGGCAGCCTGGGGAGGGCGACCCCTACCCTGACCCTCTGTTGCCCCAGAGCACAGTGACCTCTGCTGCCACCGCTTCCTGGCACTTGGAGGGGCTGGGATTTGTGGCTCTGAGCCACACTGTGTGTAGAGCAGCTGTGATGAGTCACGGTGAGCCGCAGAGGGAGCCCTGGGGGTCCCTGCGGAAGGTGGGGCCGGCCTGGGGGTGCCAGGTGGGGATGAGCTGTCCCTTAGGAGCCAGCTGCAGGATGAACCTCTTCACTGGGGGTGGGAGGAAGGCCAAAAGAGAGAGGGCTGTGGTCGGGGTGCTGGTCTACCCAGCACCTGCTGTGCCCCCAGGGTCCCCCAGGGTCCTGTGCACAGACCCTGGCACCCACGCTTGGCAGGGCCGCTCCTTATTGCGATGTGACCGTGGGGGCTGGCCTGGGCTGCCGCCCACTGGATGGAGCTCCTGGTAGTGTTGCTTCAAGCCTTGGTTCCCCTCGGCATTTAAGAAGTGTGGAGAACCAGACCGGCACGAGCCCAGACCCCTCTTCTCCCCATGTCACCCTCACATGTCAGGTGCAGTCCTGTCCTCCTGGAGAGATGGGGGCCCCAGGGCCCCGCGCCCCCCTGGAGGGGTCTCCTCTATGGTGTGCGTGGGTCAGCGGGGTCAGCACAGGTGAGGGCTTGCAGGGTGGGGAGGCCCACACAGCACGTTCTAGAAGGAAGTCCAGAGGCTGGCTTTCGGTTGGGCCCCACTGAGAGGTCAGAGACCCCACGCAGGTGCGGAGGAGACCCTGGGCTGAGGGTCCTTTTGCTGTTGAAAAGCACACGGCAGGTTTCCCATCCCTCCAGAATTCTTGCTGGCTGGCTGCCGATGCTCTGGGCGGGGAGGCCAGGCATGAGTCTGGGGCCCGCGTTCCTACCAGCCAGCCCAGGCGTGTTTGTCAACACCAAACACTCCCCAGACGGGCTATTTACATTTTTTCGTGTGTTTATCAGACCGTTTCCTTGCAGATAGCACAAAGGTAAACAACCCCAGACTCTGCCCAGAGGGCACATTTTTCCGGGGGTGCCTGGGGCTTGAGTGTCCCTTTGTGGGAGCGTCTCTCTGGGGAGCCACATGGAACCTTGCGCTGGGGCATTCTGCATTGCTGGTCTGGACCCAGCCCGAGCGTCTGCTTCTCGTTGACCTTTTTGCTGCACCAGATGTTGAAAGCCCATCTTTGCCTAGAAAAGTCGTTTTTGTGAGCGTGGCTGCCTTTGAGAGTCCCTGGCCTCCAGCCTCCCTCCCTGAAGGGCACACTCAGTGGAGGGGACCAGCCGCCCGTGCTCAGCTTGTCTGAGGGCAGAATCCAGGCTGCTTCTGGCCTTGGGCCCCTGGGGACCCTGGAAAGGAGCCCCTTCCCAGCTGTGGCCGGGGGAGGGAAGGGGGGTTGGTGAGGGTCCTCTCCTGCGAGCCCTCCCTGCGGCCCCTGTGTTCACTTACCCCCTTGGCAGCGAAGGCCCCTGCATAAAGGTGGGAGATGACACTCAGGGTCCCTGCCTGCCCGCCCTTCCCCGATACTGCCGAGTGCCCAGAGGAGTGCTTCTACCCTGCACGTCAGCACATCACCCCAGAAGCCTGAGCCGCACCCAGGGACCCAGTGCACCCCCAGCCCTGGGGCTGTGGTGCCACAGCCTGGGTTCAAATCTCCCCCGTGGTGATTCTGGGGGCGGGTCTCAAATGAGCATCCAGGACATGGGACAACCTGGCTCGGGGATGTAAATGCCGGGGCCTCATCCCCCTACCCCCTCCCTTTGACTCTCCCTCCCTGCCGTGTGCCCTTCACTCTTTAAATCCTAGCCCGCACATAATCATTTGGCATACCGCAGACGGTAAGGGCCAGCTACTTCTCTTGTGAAAACAGAAAGGTTTTAAGTTGAAACACGGAGAATTCAGACAAAGGGAGAATCCTCTCCATAGGGTGTTCTTAGAAGCCGGGGAAAACGGGGCCATGGGACTCCATCCCGCAGACCTTCTCCGAACCAAGTTCACGTGCGTTGGTCTGACGACCGAGGCCGTGCCCTTTCCGAACGTAGGTCCCGCGGGAGCACCAAAGCACTGGTGATGTTCGCAGCCCATCTGCAGGGCTGGAGACCCTCAGGGAGGCCGGCCGGCCTGTGCCCAGCCGTCAACCCCTCCCGCTCAACAGCTGGCCTTTTTGGCCTTCCCCTCTCCACACCAGGTCAAGTGCTACCACAAGAAGTACCGCTCGGCCACCCGCGACGTGATTTTCCGCCTGCAGTTTCACACGGGGGCTGTTCAGGGCTACGGACTTGTGTTCGGGAAGGAGGATCTAGACAACGCGAGCCAAGGTGAGGGCCGGCCAGTGGCGGGGACGTGGTGGGCAGTGGGGCGCCGTGGGCTGCAGGTCCTTGTTCATTTCCGCCCCCATTCACCCCACGTCCCGTGCGCCGCACCTGCTCACAGCTCAGTACTGGTCTCCCGGAACGCTGAGCCGTGGTCCAGAGAACATTCCAGAGAAGCAGTGGAACTTCAGTGCCGCGGGGGTGTGGGTGCGGTCCTGGCCAGGTTGGAAGCACAACGTTCATCCGTGCTTTTTGCTTCTGCCTCTCTGAACTTGACGTGTGATTTCTTTCTCAGATGACCGTTTTCCTGATAATGGCAAGATTGAGTTGCTTTTCTCTGCCACTCCCGAGAAGATTCAAGGTAGGCCGAGTGCTGATTGCCGGGGCACGGTGCTCACCCAGCGGGGTAGTGTGTCCCATGGGGTCTCCATCCAGTCTCCCGCCTTTGTGCATGTCGGGAAGTTGTCACGGCAGTTATTTTGATAATAGGCTGTCTTTCAGGGGGTGGGTGGTGGCTTGGAGACAGCAGGGCCTGGCTGCATCAGTGAGACCCCAGAAATGGGGAGACTTTTGTCCAAGGAGTGGCCTGCACCCTGTCCCTGGAGGTCTGTCCCTCAGTCCAGGAGATCGTGCTGAATGTTTCCTTCTCCCCCGACAAAGAATCAAATGTTTTTGAAGAAGATAAGAAGTACACTCGACTGCAAATATGTATGTGCAAAGTAGATTTTCCTTTCTTCTAAAAATACTCTGAAAGAGAAATCTGCTTCTTTATCATCAAGGTGAATGGTTCTTTCTTACAGTAAGATCGATATACGTGAGCTTTTCCATTCAGGCTATCATTGCTGGGGAAAGTAGTCCCCTTCCTTCTGAGGTCGGTGCCCTCATTCAGTTAACGGTTAAGGGCACGGTTTGTAAAGTCAGAACCCCACTGGCTTTCCTGGAGTGTCGGCAGGTGGGCGCGTGGGTCTGGGAGCCCGGAGTGGCCGGGGCACCAGCATCTCCTCCGCTTCCTGCCAAGCAGACTCTGGTCTCGTCCAGTTTGTTCGGAACGGGGCACGCCGGCTGTGACCGCCGCCAGGCTTGTGGAAGCAGGCGTGTGGGTCTTGGCGCTGGCTGCCGGCACTCACGCCTGGCGTGCCCGTGCCTCGTCATCCGGGCTGGCGCACAGCGGCATGCCTGGGCTGTGACGGACACCTCCTCCCACGCAGGGTGTGAACACTTGCGCAATGACCACGGAGTGATCGTGGACTTCAACACTGCAGACCCTCTGATCCGCTGGGACTCCTACGAGAGCCTGAGTGCCGGTGGAGAAGGTACGTCCGGCCGCTGCCGCCCGGGGCTGGGGGCGTCGGGGAAGGCAACCTGCTCATGGTCTGCTTGGAGGCCAGAAACCCTGCCTTCTTTTGGGGCCCAGAGGCCCCCCACCGGGGCTGTGAGTTTGGGGAAGCCTGTGAGAAGCAGGCTTGGGGAATTTGGGTGGCGTATCTGGCGCAGCCGTGCCGGTTCTGCACCCGGGAGCTCCCTCGGCTGGAAAGCTTGTCTCCATGTTGCCAAGGACCATTTTCCGTCTTCCTCCCTGGCTTCCTGATTGTGTGGGGGAGCGCTGAGCGTCGGCTCTCCTGGGTCCCTGGGCCTCGGGTGTGTTGGTCTTGCTGAGGTTGCTGTGACCCTGGCGTGCCGGTTTCATGGGCTCGTGGGACCGCCCCGCCTAACGCGTTCGCCCACGGGATGGACAGCTCGGGCCCCGGGTACCCTCACGATGGGAGAGAGGGTCTGCCAGGCTTCCCCAGAGAAGCCACCTCACGCGGGTCCGAGGAGGGATGGGGGCTTCTCCCCGACCGGCAGGAGCGCTGTCATCCACCCCATGGTGGGGCCTGATTTGGGAGAGGAAACCAAAATGCTCCTTGCCAAATTGGTTTCATCCGATGCACACTAGCCCGAAGCAGGTGTCGGGGAGAGAATACTCAAGCCCGACCTCATGTGTCACCAGGCCTGCAGGGTCTCCAGGGAGGGGCGTCTCGTGTGCTTGTGGACGAGCAGTTCCTGTTTTCATGGGGGCCAGTCACGCCTCTCCTCCTGGGCTGGGGTCCTGGCGGGCAGTGGGGGGGCCAGGTGCTATCTCAGCAGCATGTGGGGTGAGCCCTGTCCCAAGCTGAGAGCCTGGGGGACACACAGCATGGGGGACATGCTCCTGGAAGCCTCACGTACACTGTCCTGTTTCATCCTTACAAGAACCCGTAACCAGCACAGACACATAGGCAGCGGTTCCCGAGAGACCGGCCGGGGCCCCGTCAGCGATTACAGGTGTAACTGGCTTGGGGTCATGGGTCTGAGATCACACAGGGCAGACTGGGGGAAGGAGGACTCACGTCCCATCCTGCTGACCCCAAAGCCCCTCGGTGCAAACCTCGTTCCTGCAGTGAATACCCCTGCCCTCGCTGGTGCCCAGGCCACATGAGGCCTACGGAGAACAGAGTCTGGTTGGACAGCGTGAGCAGAAAGAGCCTTGTTAGGGGCACCAGGTGCCGGGCAGGTGTCATCGTCTTCTGCACCGGGCTGGCCAGTCTGAGGCGCTGCTCCCTGGACAGGTGGGGCAGCCCCATGTATGCCTGGGACAGGGACCAGTCAGCTGCCTCCTCTCCCCTGCTGTGCTTCCTCTCCCCCGCTGTGCTTCTCCACCCCCTGTTGGTTTTGTTCCTTATTAACAATGCCTCACTGGACTGGGCTGTGAGCACACCTCTCGTGCAAGAGGGTGGTGGCCGGAACTCGGGGATAGGCTTCTCCACGGAAGCAGGTGGGCCAGTGGCGGGGGTTGGGGGCGGCCCGCAGCATCCTGTTGAGAGGCCTGGCTCAGGAGCAGTGGGAGGGCATTGCCGGCCTTGTGGGACTGCCATCCCCCCATTCTCAGGTCGCTGGAGTAGTGAACACAGGCCTTTGCTCCCGGGGTGGGGATTACGGGTCGGGGTCTTCTGAACCTCGTGTCATGGCATTTTTGTAAGCCCGTCAGTGCGTGACTTCATCGCAGCTGTGCTTCTGTCTCAAGACACCAGGTCTAATCTGTGTGGTAGACGCTGCGAGCCCCTGGCCGGCAGCATCGAGCTCAGGCACGAACAGAGCGTCTCTGATGCATGCGTTTTCCCCATAAGGCATGTCGCAGCCTTCTGCTTAGGGACACCAGACAGCCCTTCAGGACTACCCTTGGGGGTCATTTTAAACAGCAAAAACACCAACAAACAGCAGAGCAAGGCAAAAAGTGGGACATGCAGTAGGACTGGAGGATGCGTGTTTATGGTGTGGGAGCTGGGAACGTGCTTGTGGGACGGCTCCGAATTGGGGCCCCTCTGAGCACCGCAGTGAGTGACCACGAAGATGCCACGTACCTCTCCATGTGAGCTATGTGGCCTTGAACCAGTCACTTGACTTCTCTGTGCCCTTCCCTGCTCTGCACAGGAAGTAGTCATCGAGCCAGAGCTGCTGAGTTGACGTGGTCTGTGCACCCCCGAGCAGTCCTGCAGGTCACAGGGCCTCGTAACTGTGTTTGTCACCTCCTCTCGAGCCCGGAGCCTGGGGAGGACGTGGCCTAGCATGGGGTCGGTGAAGGTTGTGGACCCCCAAGGTGGCTGTGGGAGGGCACGTGGCTCCCATCTTTCCGTGCGGTGTGGGACAGCCAGTGCGGTGGGGCGCCACCAGGGTGCACCAGGGCCGGGGGTGGCGGCCTGCGGTGCCCTAGACCCTGGTGACTTTCCTGTCACTGTCAAGCTGATGTTGCTCAGTGACATGCGAGTGCACTGTCCCCAAATGTCACCGAGTGTCACACGGAGAGGACTGCCCTGGGAGGAGTCCCTGAGTTTGGAGCGTCACCCCCCCTCCCCACAGAGGCCAATTACGGCAGATCTCAGTGCCGATAGCTGCAAGGGCCTCTCTGTGGGCGGAGGGGGGTGGAGAGAGGATTGCAGTCCTGCTGCCCTGTCCGTGGGGGGAGGGGGGGTCTCTGCTCGTTTCTGAGCCTCCATTTCCCCACCTGTAAAATGGGCTGTTTCAGTGAGATCACCCAGAGATCCCCTCCCCCTCCGCACGCTCGTTCTTATCATCGCACACATGATCCACCTGCCTTGGAGGTCTGGTGCCCCTCGTGTGGGCCAGGCTTGTGCTCTGGGGGGAGCTCGGGGAGAGAAGGACGAGCTGGCCGTCTGGTAGGGGAGATGTGTGTGTGTGTGTGTCTGCAGACAGATGTACTACATGGGTGTGTTCACAAGCGTCTGTGCATGTGTGTCTGTATATGTGTGTGTGTGTGTACGTGTGTCTGCATACAGTTACATATGTGTGTACATGAGCGTCTCTGTGTGTACGTGTGTCTGCATGCAGTTGTGTACAGAGGCGTCTGTGTGTGTGTACGTGTGTCTGCATGCAGTTATACTATATGCGTGTGTATGATTGTGTACGTGTGTCTGCATACACTTACACGCATGTGTACATGAGTGTCTGTGAGCCGTGCGTGTGTGTGGGATCTGTCCGTGCGCCTACCTGCCTCCCCGAGCAGTCTCCGTTGGAGGTTCCAGGTGCCGTGACTGGAGTGTGGGCCGGAAAGTAGGAAAGTGTCCGAGAGACACTGCTGCTCAGCCTGTCCCTTGGTGAGAGTCACCGAGGA
This sequence comes from Ailuropoda melanoleuca, assembly GCF_002007445.2. Lineage (NCBI taxonomy): Eukaryota > Metazoa > Chordata > Mammalia > Carnivora > Ursidae > Ailuropoda > Ailuropoda melanoleuca. Next base: position 110,898,442 of record NC_048218.1, on the reverse strand, counting down.
TGTGACCCCTGCAGGCAGGGTGCGGGAGGGCGTGGGGGCGGCGCAGGCCCTGTGACCCTGCCGGAGCAGCAGACACCAAGGAAAGGGAGGGGAGGCCTGTCCTATCCGGAAGGGTTGTCGTGCGGAGACCGCTTTCCTCCAGATGGCCAGCCACTTGGCCGGAGGGCCCAGGAAGATGACGCGGGGGTGCCCTGAGAGCCGTGGGGGGTCGGCCAGGGGGCAGCCAGCAAGAACAGATGGGGCCTGACTCGGGGTGACTCTGGGTGCTCAGTGGGGGTGGCCTACCCAGGAGGTAGATGAATAAGACTGCACCAGATTCGACCCTGGGGTGAGGGGCAGGGAAGCTTCCAGTATAGCCCACGGGTGACATGAAGCTTTAATGTGCACCTTGACCGCCAAGTTCCTGGCCTTGACCCACCGGTGAGTTTCTGGCCACAGGAAGAACTTTGCTGACCCTTGAGTGCACAGATGGGGCCGCTGCACCCCGGGTTTGGGCTGTGCCGCTGCAGGTCGAGGGCTCATCAGCAGCGCCCCCCGGCTCAGACGTGGCCCCCAGGCGACCACAGAGGCTGCAGCAGACGGCCGGAGGGGACTCGGATTCCTAGTACCATCCCAGTACAATGGGGTCCTGTTGCCCTGCATGCAGGACGCTGGTGCTGCTGGTCAGGAGGCGTCTGGCCACGGGGTGTGCGGAGCTGGCCAGGGAGCAGCGCTGTTCATGTTCCTGATCCAGTGGCAACACTCGGGCTGTATCAAAAGTGTATTCGAAGCTTTCCTACTCGAAACTGTGGTTCCGTTTTAAAGTTTGGAAACTAAAGCAAGCTTTGGATGTTCGAACACTTAGCCAAAGGAGGGCCCCCTGGAATCCAGCAGATGAGTCGGCAGGGGGGGCTCTGCTCCGTGCCAGGCGGCGGGGGGGGGGCTTCTCATCGGCAGGATGGGCACGCTGCCCGCTGAGCCCCCAAGGGCCGGGGCGCCTCGTCGCTCTGTACCCAGCCAGCAGCGTCCCTTCACCGCTCACCCGCAGCCGAGCCCCTGGAAGCACTCCTCGCTTCCACAGCTCAGGAGTGTGCGGGGTAATGCGGACAGTGTCTGCCCCCGGGCGTCCCGGGACCTGGGAAAGCACCTGCCCCCCACGCTCCTGACTTTTACGGCCTCCAGCCCCCAGCTCACCTTTCAGGGGTGATTCCCGGACCCCAAGGGTTAATCCCCCCTGGAGAGCAGGCACCAGTTGGGAAGGAGGGCGACGTGCTTATCTTATCTGAAATACAAGAGTCTCACCCTCTGTGCTAAGAACCATAAACACGTCCTTTGGGTGTTAACTTAAAACCGGATTGGATCCTGTCACGAGAGTGTGATGTTGGAGGCAGTTTAATGAGTGACAGACGGACCTGAGCTATCTTGTCGCTCAGAGCCCATGGATTTTCTCGCCCAAGTGGCATCTGATAAAGTGCCTCAGAATTCACGTCTGGATAAGTCTGCACACATTAACTCACGCGAATGCCGCTGGGATGGCTGAGCACATTGAGGGGCTTTGCCAGAAACAGACAGTGGGTGTGGTCGCAGAGGGTCAGCTTGATCTGGCTGGGGTCCTCGGCCCCCACCCCCCAGAGCCTTGGACCCGGGTCAGTGTCCTGTGCACGCAGACGGGTCTGAAAGGCGGGAGCGTGTTGGCGTTACCACATTTCCTGGAGCTTTCCAGAGTCAGGCACGCACACCTGCACCCTCCTCCACCTTCCTCCTGCTGTCTGTGACTGAGGGGGGCATCGTGCCCGCCCATGGATGGCTGCACCTGCTGACACAGTCACCGGCGCCCTGCCTTGGGGACCAGCAGCTTAGTCGTGATTGCTGACGGGTATTCGAGAGGTCGGGGGGCCCGCTGACCTCTCAAAGGATGGCCAGGACATGTGCTACCGGGAAGGGCAAGCAACACTCTGGATGTCGAATGCCCACTCTCAGGTTGGACTGTGGCCCGCTGAAGTCAGGCAGATGCCGTCCCGGGTTTTTGCATGGGAATTGACGTCGAGCTGGTCAATGAAGGTGGAGTCATAACGCTCTCATAAATCAAACACAAAAATGCTGATAACTAAAGAAACACACCGGCCTTGGAAAAAAACTGGAAAGGGGGAGCGGCACTGCCCTGCGATCTCCTGGATGGAGTCATGCGACTTCCAGGGGCATGTGCCGCACGGGTGCCTACCTATGGCATGGCCACGGCTTTGTCCCCTGTCCCCCTTCTGTAAACTTGCAAACAAGCTGTCACCACACCACGTCCCCCCGATTCCTGCATGCCTTCCCTTCCGTGCACCTCCGTTGCATGAAGGAATTGTGCACTAGGCCTGGAAGCTGTCCCTTCAGTGTGCTCCGTGGGGAGACCTGGTCTCTCCCACACCAGTTAGATGAAGGGCGCCCCTTTCTCGTGTGGCTTCCACATAGGGCCTGTGGGGTCATGTCTGCCACGTCCCGGACATTTCAGCAAGGCCACCCACACGGGGAAGACAGGGCGGGGCACGGATGCACGTGTGTTCGCCTGGCCCACCCCCAGCTTGCCTGCATCCTCATGCCCCTCCCCCGGCTCTGCCCCAGGTGTTGCCAGGTAACCGGGCTCCTGCCATGCGTGATTCCTCTTGGCCGTGGTGTTGATGGGGGCGAGCAAGGGTGTCTCTGGGGCAGGCTGCAGCTCCTGCAGCTCTAGGCTCTCCAGCAGGCACCTGCCCACCCATCCGCCTCCCAGGACCCTCTCTACCCACTGTCCCTCCACCTGCCTTCTGGATCTGTCAGGTGGGGGATTCTGCGTGAAGTGCTAGTTGGAGACCAAGTTCTGCTATTAAAAGCTGGAAGCCACGGCCCACAGTGTTGTTTTGGGACAGCGCAGGGTTGGAATCGTGTTTAAATTTCAACAAGATTTTTACACACACAATTGCACGTAATCAGGCTTTTATTCCCAGTGCAGGTCTAAGGACAGAGGGCATGGCCGTGTCTGATTCTGTTATTGTCCTGAAAGCTGTCATCAGGGGCAGGGCCGATGGCGGGAGGGGAGGCGTGAGACAGTGTGTCTCGTCCCGGAGTTATGTTTAGCACCTCCCGCCCAGACTCCAGAGCATCGGGTTTGCAAAGCTTCCAGCCGTTTCTCAGAATTGGGGTTGTTTTAGTGGCAGCATGTGACCCCCTGTCAGTCATGGGAGTTGCAAGTGACCCCTCAGATTGCTCAGTGCGTGCAAGTCGGGGGAGTTCCACCGAGGGCGGTGCTCCCGCCCCCCGAACGGAGGACACACGTTCCTCGGAGCAAAGCTGTGGGGTTGTCGCCTCGGTCCCTGCTTCAGGGCAGCCGTGTTCCTAGAGGAGGCCTTCTTGGTGGGGACGCCTGGCATGTAGGTGACCGGGTGGCAGGAATGTCTGCTCCAGAGAGGAGGCTGACGTCAGGCCAGTGGAGGCTGGAGGCGGGCAGGTGCGGGAGCCAGGAATCGATCCCAGTGGACAAGCGAAGGTAACTCGACGGACCCCCAGGCCTGCCCCGCTCATGGCCTGGGGTCCCCTGCACACACTGGGTGCCCACCTCGCTGAACGGGCCCCAGACGGTGCTCAGCTGCCCCCGGGAAGTCTTCCTCCCAAAACTGGGAGGCAGAGACATACTTTACGTTCACCTAGCAATGGCTTGTTCACGGCCGATAGAACCCACAGCATCATGGTCCCTGGGACGTCACTACAGGAAGCGGGAATCATTCAGGATCCTGGTGGAAACATTCTGAGGGCAGTCGTGCTGTGAAAACTCACGAGGGCCTTTTTTAAACTCAGTATTGAATGTGACCCATTTGTTACCTAGAATCCATTCTCACTACCCTTAGACCAAACGTCCATGGATATTTGGCCTTGATCTTGGGAATCCTGGTGAGATCTTGGTAGCGATACTTTGCCTTTGGACAAACAGCAGGCCCCAGCGAGCAAGGCGTGAGAGCAGGGAAGCTTCCCCGAAATCCTCTGTCGGGTCTGGTCAGGGGCAGCCCCAAAGCTTCCCCGTGGGGCGGTCTTTCTGCCTGTGCCCCGCCTGCGAGGGGCCAGCCAGCCTCCTGTGCCCCCCGCCAAGTGCTTCCAGAGATCGTCGGGGAACCCACTGCGTCTTCTCTGCATGAGATGTGAGACCCCGCGCACAGTGTTAACAGCTCTGTAGCGCTGAGAGGTTTGAGGCCCGTGTACTCGCTGAGCCACACCGCTGCCTTCCCGCCAGACATCAGCAGAGCCTCAGAGACCACATTGTTGTGGGAGAAGTGAGCGCAGACAGCCTGCATGGCTCTGTGTCCTCGAACCCACAGGCAGGAACGCTGGGATGTGACCGCATGCTGCCCACGGCATGAACTCCGCGAGTCAGGTGGGTGTCGTCGCCACACGTTCGCGAAGGCCTGCGGCAGCTTGTTTGTAAAGCATGACACACACCCACCCTGGGCCACATGCACGAGGACAGCGAGCAGTGTGGAAGGAATTCTTGCTTCTGAACACCTGACCGGTGTGCAGTTTGTGTCCATCAGAAACGGAGAGAGGAGACCCCGGGTCGGCGAGAGATCCTCTCGTCTCTTCCTCACGACCGGCTCGGCTCTGAGCTGTGCGGGCTTGGCCTCCAGGTTCTCGTCCAGCGGGAGGCTGGGAACCCGCTTACACCCGGACGCAGAGTGGGTTTCTGCCAGGCCCCACACGCTCCGGATGACATCCAGCTCTGATGTCTTTCCTTTCCACGCGAACTCTCGGGAGAGAAAATACTAGGTGCTCAGTTAGTCACTTCTGTGACGACGGCGACAACGGTAATTGCAGCGTGGGCACAATGAGGTCCACTCCCTTGAGGGCAAATGGATTAGTCAGTGTCCTTCCCTGGCGCCAGGTCGAATAGACCTTCTGGCTCAAGAAGAGTGCGTCCCTAATAAAAGGGATCCTTTTTCCGGGATGAGAGCCGGTTTGGGGGAGGGGGGCACTGCCCTGTCTCTGCTGTCTGCCCCGTGGTGTCTTGCCTCGGGCCGACGGAGCACGACACGGGTAAGGGCTCTGATTGGGTTGTGCTGGTCTGTGCAGGTGCGTTCTGTTCATTCACAGAGTAGGAGCACGTGCCCCTGCCACGTGGCCATGCAGCGAGGGCAGGGGGTAAACCGGTGTAGCAGGTGCAGAGGCCTGAAATATGGTGGAACGGGGAGGGGAGGGATGGAAGGAAGCCATGCAGATGTCCGTGTGTGATGAGCACTGAGGAGCTGGAAAGGCAGGAACAGCCTCGGAGAGGAAGGATGCCGGGCAGAGATGTCCTGGCTGACAGTTGGAGGAACGCCAGCCCAGCCGATGCTCAGACCCTGGTTTGTCAGCTGAAGCAGGCTGGTGCTGGCTCCCCGCTAGGGCTGGAGGCTTGGAACGCTGAGGTATGGCTGAGTGGCTCCTAGGAAGCCTTTTCTCCGCCTCCTGGGCCTCCAGAGTTCAAATTTCACTAAACCTGATTGCGCGAAACCCCGCCCTTGTGTTTACATTGCACTGGCCTTTTAGATGGAATCAGAGTCCCCAGCTTTACCCAGGTCTTCCACCTCGTGCACTAGCCCAGGCCCTGCAGGGGAGGCTGCTGTTCTGGGGGTGAGGGCTTTCTGCATGGAGGAGTGGGGCCCCTGGGTGCGGCTTGGACACGCTGCTGGGCTGTTGGGAAGGAAGGTAAGCCGGGAGCGTGTGCACCCGTGTTGCTTGGGTATGTGTGTGTGCGCGCCCCATGCAAGGCTTCAGAGACCTGCGTCAGAGCCCAGGAACCAGACCACCAAAGGCACAGACGGTGCTCCCGGGAAGACGGGAGCAACGGTTTTAAGTGTGCAAGAGGGAGCGCCAGGTCGGCCAAGGGAAGATGGTCCTTGTGTGCGACTTTTCTGGGAGAGGCAGGCATTGGTGGTTTGGAAGGGGGTTTGTGCCAGCTGGCCCAGGGGAGCTCTGATTCGGCCGCCACGATTGCCTGTTGTCCTGGCCTGTTGGGTCTGGAATGTGTTTTCACGGCTAGGAGGAGTGCCCACAAGGGAACGGGTCAGACTGCCCAGGTAAGCGCCCTGGACAGGACAGGTCCGCATCGGGGCGTTGGCTGGGAGGGGTGCCATCCCATCATGTTGGGGGGGGGCGCTGCGTGCCCCAGTGCCCTGTACCGCAGTGTGCTGAGTCTCGCCCGGGGACAGGCAGGAGCACCCCAAGTCCTGGTCGCAGCGGTTGCGAGCCGCTGGGCCCTGCGGTGGGCGCGCCCCTTCCCGGAGAGGCGGCTCTGTGCAAACTTCCCGGTTGGAATACTTCACTCTGGCTCTCGCTCTTTTTTTTTTTTTTTCCCCTTCTACTCTGTGTTTCTCCAAGAATTTACAGGCTGCCTCGTTTCTAGAGAACAATCTGCCAGAGCTCATCTTGGCTCCAGACGGAGCGATTTCCAATGGCCCCGTCTTGGCAGGCGAGGCGTCCCTGCCTCCGGCTGCGGGTGCCGCCCTGCCTTGTGGTTCAGGGGGGCGGCTCAGGGTTTGGGGGCCCGGGCAGCGCTCACTCTCGAGGTGAGAAGGCACACTGCGAGAAGCCCTATTCCAGGATGTAAGTATTTCTGGGCCCCAGGAGAGAAGCCGGGTTTCCTTTCCTGCCCGTGTGGGTCCTAGCATCTTCTGCTTTTTGTAAAACAGAAACCGAGGTAGGAGCAAAGGGTGGCTTTCATATCACCCTGGAGCATAGCAGAGTCTCTGCATGTCTGCTTTTGGGGATGACAGCTCATGTTCTCAAAGGCCTGAGCGTGGTCATTGCTTTTGGCTCTCAGTTTACTCTGGAATGAGAAATAATTCGATATAAATGCGGGGCAGTCTCTAATTTGCACAGGGGCAGGATCCTGTTGGAATAAAATAAAAGCAGACTTCATTTCGGGAGAGGTTTACAAGGGCTGCAGTTCTGCACGCCCGAGAGGAGAGACAGATCTCTGCGTGGGTGACTTGGTGAGATAATGATCCCCCACGAGCACCCCCCCGGGAAGGATACCATCCTGGCCAGACACTTCTCTCGCTTGTGAACAGGGGGCCCTCAGCCCCCGTGTCCCCCCCGAGGGAGGAGGCGTCCTGGGGACACTTCCAAGATCACCCGCATCTCCCCTCCAGGCCAGAGGATGCAAGAGGTCCCCCACCTGCTCACCCTGGTCTCCTGCTTCGTGCCCATCCCCCTCCAGAGTGCCTTGCTGGGTAAGGGAGCTCTCTGGGCCAGAGGCTGGGACCCGGGTGCACTGTCTACGTGATGCAGAGAACACCGAGACGCTCGCCCGACACCAGAGGTGTGGACGCAAGTGGGTGTCACTGCGGGGTCTGTTCTCAGAATAGAAAGCCGGGCAGCCCATCGCCACCGCTGCAGCTGGTGGCCAGAGCCCAGGCAGCAGGTGAGGGAGACAGGGTCTCTAACCCCCTGGGCATGGGATGCCGTGTTACAGCTGCTGACAGCTTGCGGCAGCCGCTCGGCGATAGGGCCATGCCATGGGATGCATGGAACAGTCTATGGTTGGCAGTTTGGGTCAGGTCAGACGATGACTTACCAACCTTTTGGAGAAATTATTGTAAAAATCCACCTTTTACTTTAGATTTCTATGAAGAATCTGTTTTTCAACTTTATTCCTGAAGGATAAGGTCGGTTGAGCTGAGTTACTCCTTAATCAGACACGCTCTTACTCCCCAGGCTCTGGGCCCAGAGAAGGCAGGCCCGAAGTGTAGCGGATTCCGGAATCCGTCACCAGGGCAGGAAGGGGACATGCAGGGACAGTGTTTACCTTTGTGTTGGTCTTGCGGGGATTACCCCCCACCACTGACCCCCTATGGTCTCTGGGGAGCTCTCCTTGAACTCCCCTTTCCTGGGTCGCTTCTACACAGATAAGGAAAGTGAGGTCAGAGAGGTTGAGTAACTCACCCAAGGTCACACAGCTGTGGTCAGGATTTTTAGTCGGGATTGGAACCTAAATGGATTGTAGCAGAAAGCCTGGAAGGGAGTGAAGATGTGCCCGTAAATCACTCTGATAGAAAACACCAAACAAGCTTTGTGGCACAAGGGGGGTGTGGAGGGGCCCCAAGGACAGTTATCCTAAGGAGAGGAGCGTCCTGAGCACCTCATGAGGTCTAGGAGGTGGAAGGAAGGTCCTAGAAGAGAGGGGGGAGGGAGCCACAACAGGGTGGGCTCATGGCGCAGTGAGTCTCCTTCTGTCTTGATTTCATGATGGGTTTTGATCCAGGCATACTTCACCTCTGGTAGAATGAACTCTAGGTAGCCTGCAGCTGACATTCTGTCCCCAAACTCCCACCACGGCCAAAACACAGGGCATTTCTGTGCCCCGAATCACCCCTGTGCCCCTCCGCGCCCCCTGTCTCTGCCCTAGACGGTCAGGCGGGAGCCCGCCGAGTGTGTGACAGCACGTGGAGGTGGAAGCAGGGGTGGGGTCCTCTTCTCTCCTCCTTCTCTGGGAAGCCTGCACAGGGCCCGTGGGGACATGGCAATGAGGTGGTTGGTCTGGCTGTGTGGCCTGGGTGAGACATACGGAGGGGAGCTGGAGAGTGTCACGCGGGCCCTGCGGGAGGCGGCAGTGACCATCCTCAGCCAGGTGTGTCGGGGCAGGGAGGGAGCCTTCCCTTTCTCAGGCTCTTGACCCCAGGAGCTGTGGGTGCAGCGGGAGGGAACAGGTCACGATTGTGACACTGGAGCCCACAGTCTGCCAGGGCGCCCACCGCTGTGCAGCCTACAAAGGGGACACAGAATGGCCACTACCAGCCCAGCAGCCGTGGCACGTGGTGCTCAGCGGACCAGGAGCCCTGTCAGGAGCTAGGGAGGAAAGCACAGCCCAGGAGGGAATGCAGTGTGTGGGGGGAATTGCACAGAAAACATCCAGGCGAATTCCTTTCCTAAATTAAATTGCTAATTTCATCAAGGCGGTTGGTCAGCTTTAGGATTCCAGTGTCTTCAAGGCGTGGGAGGCCTGGACCTGGGGGTGGGGTGGGGGACAAAGGTCGGGGTGCCTTCCGATGCTCTGTCCCACGCGATGCTGTACAGCCTTTATGAGCCTCTGTTCTCATCTGCAAAACGGGTTTTCCAATTCCTGCTTCACAGCATTCCTTTGGGAATTCAGTGAGCTCCACCCCTGGGGCGTCACAGCCCCCGTCCCCACCGCCTTCCCCTCGTACACAGAGCCTTGGTCTTCAGAATGTCAGCCCGTTTGCGACGGTGTTTGCTGGAGGATGTCTCTGCATCGTTGTTTCTCTGCAGACACAGCCTCCCCTGACAGCAGTCACCCCTGGGTATGCGCCCCTCCTCGCATCCAGCTCCTTCCTTGTCCCCCTGTCCACCCATCGGATGCCTGAGATGTGCCCGTCACCCCGTGGCCTGGGCTGGTCTGGCCTGAGCGCGCAGTAGGGATTCTGCGAGGCCTTCTGGCGTCTGTTAACAGCTCGCGGCCGTGGCGAGTACGTGGTTCCCATGGGCGGACATGCCTCGGGGAGTTTCTGCTCGTCTCCACTGAAGACTTGCAGGGAGGAGGACCCTGTTAGCTCTTCTCAAGTGAGAACTGGCTTTCTAAGCGAACCTGATGTGGTAGTGGAACGCGGGACTTGTGGTCAGTACGCAGGAGACGGAAAGGAGGGTCCGGGGAGTTGAATCACCCCGTCCGGCTTGTCCTGTGTTGGAATGCACTTCTGTTGGAAGCGGGGCCAGCGCACAGCTGAACCAATTTACAAGTCACTTCTATGCCTTCTTGGCTTCAGAGCGGCTGGTGCCTGGGTGGAGGTGGAGTGGGGTTCAGCCGTCCCTTTGGCTGATTTTTGACACACCTGGGGGCACAGGTGGGTGTTGTTTAATCTGTGTTCAGCCAGGATGGGAAGGAGTGTTTTCTTTTCTGTCTCTGTACATATTTTGGTCTCCCCCATTTTCTTGCATTCTTTTTGAAATGCTTTCTGAGCGCCTGTCTCCCTCCTGGTGGGAACGCCCCCTGTCAAGGTCAGGTGGGGGTGGGCGGGGCTGGGGCGGGGTGTGCAGCCTGCCTGCACTGCTGTGCCAGGAGGCAGGAAGGAAGGCCCATTCCGTGTTTTATTCCTTCTTGTTCTTTTCCACATGATAAACCGTCCTGTTGTGTCATGAAGCCCTAATCAGAGCTGTATTTACGTTTGTTTGATTTTTAACTAGGCCCGGGCTGCGGCTACGGGGAAATCATTACCAGGCTACTCCCTGGTCTCCTTTTGAAAGGAGCCCTGGGTTCTGGCTGGAGGAGTGGAGGCAGTGGAAAGGGATAGGTGACACAGAGCGGGAATGGCTGGGGGGCGACCATGTCCCCAGCTGAAAAGCTGCAAGAACTGGGCAGGTGCCTCCCCCTTTCTGGAACGAGGGTCTTCGTTGGCAGAAAGAGGATGGAGCCAAACTCCCTTTGAGCTGGAAATACAAAGTTAAAACCAGTCATTTATACAAAAAGATGCCCGGGGAAGAGGATGCCCTGGGTGGTACCTTCTAGAATTCTCTGTCCTTGCCCCTACACCCACCCCACAGGGGCCACTTCGTAGCATCTGGGTTTGGAGGTGGTGCAGAAGTTCCAAGGGAGCGTGCTTCCCTCAAGGGTACTGTGCCCCGCCTGGCCTCAGGGTCGGTGGTGGCAGCAAGACACCCGCCACAGCCACACCGGGGACCTGGGACCACAGCCGGAGTCTGGGCTGCCCCGGGGCCCTGGAGTAATACTTTCCCCCTTTCTTTTCCAGACCCCGGCCACATCCCAAGGGTCCTCTGCCATCACCAGATGAGGGTGTCCCTAACGATTGAGCCAAAGCCCCTGGGGCTCCGCACAGCAGGGACGGGGCTCCTGTTAGTTTCCTGGGGAGGGTTCGGCAGGCGGCTGTGGGAGCCCCTGACTGCCGTGTTCACGCCAGGAAACACAACAGCAGCCCCGTGCGGGTGAGCTGGTCCTTTCCCGCGGCCGGTGGTCCTTTCCCGCGTGCTGCGCCAGGGGCAGACGGTGCGCAAGTGGGAAGACGCTGCTTGCAGGAAAGCCTCAGCTGCGCAGGTTTGAGCAAGGGAGGGCAGGACAGTGGGGGAGACGGGAGTGGCAAAGACACCGTGCCACTGTTATGCACCCACTGCATGCCCCCCGCATTGTCGCACACCTGTGCTAGTGCCCGGAGGCTTTTGGGTGACCCTTGGGCGTCTGGCCCCTCCGCCTGCTCTTGGGCACGTTGGGCCAGCTCTCCCTTAACCACGTGGGTGTTCTTCGGCATGTTGGAGCCTCAGTGTGGGTGACGTCGGGGACTTCTGCATGAGGAGCCTCGGCTGTCACGGGCCAGGCTCGCGGTGGGCGCCGCTGCTGCCTGGGAGAGTGGGGGCCCCAGGGCTGCGGGCACTTCTGCCTTCACACCGTGTTGCTGTGTGTTTGTTTTGGGCTGGTTGGCTGTTTTCAGTTCTTTGGCCCACTAAGATAGAGGAACTTTTCAGACTAGCTCCCCAGTCTTTCTTGTGTGAGAACATGCTAGAACAATGGCTCTCTTAGTTACTCAGTGCCCACTTGGTACCAGGGTCTGTTCCCTAATTTTGGGGGATACTGCAGGTACCCGAGCCCCCAGCCCTCCTGGAGCCCGTATTCTTGTGGGGGACGCACATGGTACATAACACGTGGGCAAAGCGGCAATTGTGTGGTTGTAGGTGTGCCACAGACGGCACCCCCCCACCAGGGAAAGGATGGTCAGGAAAGCCCTGCTGAGCCAGGACAGAGAGCAAGGGAGGCAAAGAACAGCAGGAGCAAAGGCCCTGGGGCAGGCGCAGGTGTGTGACTGCTGTGGTCTGGGAACAGCAGGGTGAGGCAGGATTGAGGCCCGGAGGGAGGGCCAGGCTCCATCCACCAGGGACAGAGATCTTCCCAGTGATTATGGCCTGCTGGCCGCCTGTATGTGTGTTCTGTCTTTCCTCTTAATGCACTAAAGGATTGGGATAATCACTCCATTTCGTAAATGAGGAACCAGGGGCTGCAACAGTCTCGATGTGAGCTGAAGGCACAGAGCATAAATGCAGAATGGGAATGCAGGCATCGCAGCCCTCCGCTGAAAAACCAGTCTGGTTCCTTCTTATAGTAGTGGAAACCCTTGCTCAGAGTACGGGGTGTGGTCCGTGGGGGCCAGAGGCCCCTTCCCCTTCCCTTGCCCCGTGGCCGATGTCCCCCCCTCCCCAAGATCACAGGTGGGTGTGTCTGTGGGCACATCCTGTGCCTTTGGGAAAATCCGAGCTCCCACCAAGGTATCCGCAGGTTTGGGCGGGTCTGTTTGGGGGTTTCACGGACGCAGAGCCTCTTCTTTCCCCATGGATGGAACGTGTGGCCTGTAATGTGTGTGCGTGGTGGGGAGTTGAGGCGAGAGCCCAAGCTGGCGTTTGTCTGCCTCCCATCCCTGCGCTGCCCATGCGAGGGCCATGAGCACCCCGGGGCCTGCGGATCCGGCCTTGCACAGAGCCGGTGTTGGGTCCACGGCAACCGCGTTGCTTTAGCAAGTTTGTTATTATCTTGACGCGGCTCCTGTTAATAAAAATAATGACACGGTACTCATGACTCCCCAGGCCAGGGCATTTCCTGCCCTTGACCACGTCATGCAGACCCTTCCTTGTGGGGCTGGCCAAGGGCTTCTAACTCGGAGCGATTCATGGGCTCTTTTGCCCAGTTCCTTTTTTTTGCTTTTTAAGTCATGATGTCTCTGCATTTAATTGAGATTTGGGGAGCAGGACGTGGAGGTCACGGACGCACAGTTGTGGCGGCAAGAGGTGTGCATCTAGAATTCGCGGATGCCCGCCTGGCTGTGCTCCGGCCCCTCACCCGCCGGCCTGGACTGCTCCGACCCCTCTGTCACCATCATGGTGGCGTCTGTGATTTGCACAGAGCAGAGCCCCGGACGAGAGCCGCCCCTGGCCTCGCGCTCTGCCGATGGAGGGAAGGCACGCGCTCAGTGGGTCTTATGGAGTTAGACACCTCCCGGCACCGGGGGTCTCCCACAGAAGCTGAGTTGAACACCTGTTTTTTCAGGCCCGTAAAGCCCCTCATTTGGGAGCCGTGGAATTCGGGGTATCTGTGGCATCCTCTGGTGTGGCTCACAGAGAGTCGCCTTTCCCTTGGAGCCCAGGGTCCGATAGGCCTGGGTTCTGGTCCCACCTCTGCCTCCCAGCAGGTGCCTGACCTCGGCCAGTTCCAGATTCTCGTGGAGCTTTAGCCCGGTAGGTTTGAGAAAGGAAGGACAAGTTAGTTCACTAGACAGGCTGTCCTGCGATAATGGGAGGGGCGGGTGTCTGCCCTCGAGCAGGCGCTCAGGAATGCGGCCAGTGTCTCCCGTGCCGTCACCCTGATGACCCCGTGTCTGAGTGCAGCACCTGCCCTGACTTCGAGCTCCCACCACGGGGTGTTGGTCCCGGGCACTGGGTGTATTTACAGTATTTTGTGGGTCTTCCCCCGACCCCACTCTGCTTTAGATGCGGGTCGATGTGATTGCACGCTGCCTTCGTCCTGCTTCTCCTGGGCACAACTGAAATAAGGAAGCCCGGGGTCACGCATGCTGTTCACACAAGAGCCCAAGATACCCCGCAGGCCTCGGTCCTGTCTTGTCACCCCAGCATTTCCAAAACCGCTGGGAGCTGCTGACCGTACCCGCTCACCCTGGACGCCGGGGCCCGGAGCCCGAGTACGCAGTGGCTCCCAGGTGCCCAATGGGCGTGGGCACAGCCCTTGGCAGCCCCCTCGTTGCATTCTGCCTGCCGAGTCACCGTGGGAAAACACAGGAGGTGCTGACACAAGCTTCCCCGGGACCCAGGCGCTTCCCGACTGCCCGGCGGCAGGTGGAGACCAGGGCTGAAATTAATAATAGTGGCAGAGGCGTTCGCTCTTCCCCCACTCATGGCCTGGCTTGCGTTTCCCAACGGTCCTGGTGGGCGGAGGCCAGAGCACAAAGATCTGCTTCCCGTGTCCTGGGCCCTGCTGGGCCATCGTCGGACCTTCTTGGTTGGAGGGATGCTGTGCTGTCGGGAAGTTTGGAGATGGGTTTCTGCCTCTCTCTCTCTCCCTGTGAGATTCAGGGCCCCAGCCTGTCCCACGTCCCACTTCTTCACTCCTGGGGCTTTAGGAGCTCAGCTGTGCTCAGCATTCAGGCTGCTGACGAAATTAACTTTGAGCCCTCGGGGCAAGATGACTCTAAAGTGCGGAGAATCCGGAAGGTTCTCTATGTGACAGTTCTCTTTGCACAGAAAGGTAGAAAGGGTCCTGGGTGCCGAAGCTGTTGGACGATTTGAATTGCTTTTGCTGATGCTCGTGTTGTCGGGGTGTAGATAGATTTTTGGGGTCCTAGAGGAGTACTCGTCCCCAATTATGGTGAGTTGTCTGTTGGGAGTTCGTTTGTTCAGGAAGATGCACACATGCATCCCAAGAGCCTGAAGCTTCCTTTTCCAGCCTTGACTTACCGCCCATCTCCCGTTTTCTCCCCCAGTGCTGCACACGCAGGGCCCCGTCGATGGCAGTCTTTACGCCAAGGTGAGGAAGAAGAGCGCCTCGGATCCCAGCGTCCCGGGGGGGTCTCCAGCCATCCCCACCGCCGGCAGCCCAGACCACGGGGACCACACCTTGTCCGTCAGCAGCGACTCTGGCCACTCCACCGCCTCCGTCAGGACCGACAGGACCGAGGAGCAACTTGCCGTGGGGCCCAGACGGGGCCTGAGTCCCCAGGAGAAGGCTGAGCTGGACCAGCTGCTCAGTGGCTTTGGACTGGAAGATTCCGGAAGCCCCATCAAGGATATGACCGATGGTCCCAGCAAGTACAGTGGGACACGCCATGTCGTGCCTGCTCAGGTGCACGTGAACGGAGACGCCACGCTCAAGGACCGGGAGACGGACATCCTGGATGACGAGATGCCCGGCCATGACCTGCACAGCGTGGACAGCATCGGGACCCTGTCCTCCTCGGAGGGACACCAGTCGGCCCACCTGGGCCCCTTTGCCTGCCACCAGAGCAGCCAGAACTCCCTCCTGTCAGAGGGGTTTGGCAGCAGCCCTGGGGAAGATGCCCACGGCAGCCTTGCCCCTGACCTGAGCCTCGGCGTGGACCCCCTGTACGAGCGGGAGCGGGCGTTCGGGCTCCGAGAGTCCAAGCAGCCGCAGCCGGCGCTCCGAAGGCCCTCTGTGTCCGCCCAGACTCAGGCCTACGGACAGAGCGGCTACTCCACGCAGACCTGGGTGCGCCAGCAGCAGATGGTGGCCGCCCACCAGTACAGCTTTGCTCCCGATGCCGAGGCCAGGCTCGTCGGCCGCGGCCCTGAGGACGGCTCCGGCCTGGTGCAGGCCCAGCCCAGGGTTCCGGTCACCCCCACCCGGGGCACGGGCAGCAGAGTGGCCCTCCAGAGAGGCATGGGCCCCGGGCCCCATCTCCCCGACGCACAGCGGCCCCCTCCCGGCAAAGCATTCAAGCCCAGATCTCCAGACGTCAGAGTCGTGAACGGGACTGGACCGGAGCCGAGTGCGGACCCCTCCCCAGGCTCACCCACCCTGGACATCGACCAGTCCATTGAGCAGCTCAACAGGCTCATCTTGGAGCTGGACCCTACTTTTGAGCCCATCCCCACCCACATGAACACACCAGGCAGCCAGGCCAACGGCCCCATGCCCCCCGACAGTGTGGGAGGCGGGCTGCGAGTGAGTGGCCTGCAGGACGTAGGAGACGGCCCGGGCAGGGCTTCTGGGCGGCAAGGTGAGTGGGACTTCCACGGGATGCACGCTTGTCTGTGTCTTACAGGACGGGGCTTAGCAGAGGAGCGCCGGGCTTGTCCCTGGGTCCAGGGGAGAGCAGCAGACATGATGGCAGGGCCCCTGGGCACAGCCTTGTGGGGACAAGTCCGCAGCTGTGCACCTAGCTGGCCTTGCAGGGAGTGGGGGGCTGCTCATGGCTCTGGCAGGCCTCAGAGGCTGGAAGACTTGGGAGTGGGGAAGGATGGCGGGGATGAGGGAACTCGGGCCCAGTGGGGCCTTGGCACAGAGGGGCACAGTCCCTGTGGGGGGCTCGGTGCACCCCTGCTGCGGTGGGGCCATGCTGACTCAGGAAGTTAGGTCTGCGGGGCTCTCGTCCCTGGGACTTGTGGTGTGGGGACCAGGGCCGGCCGGGGTGGCTGTAACGGACAAGTGGTGACCTCCGTGTGTCTGCCTTCGTGAATGTGGGGACCCATGTTGGGATGGGGTCTGTGACTTGCTCTCTGTGTCAGGGAGGCATAAAGCTGGGGGACCCCCGAGAGCTGGCCAGGTGGGCTTGGAGGGCCAGCCAGCAGGCAGAGGGTGCTGGGATGGAGGGAGGGGTCAGGGCAGGGAACAGTGTGTGAAGGCCGCGTGGAGAAGGTGCTTCCGCACACAGAAGGTGGAGCCCGGTGGGCATCCAAGCCAGGGTGCCCTGGATGTCTGGGGAGGCTGAGGGGGCTGTGTTCTGGACACCTGTCCGCTCTTAGGCGGGGCCTGGACCCAGAGGCCACCTAAAGCCTGTGAGCGTGGTGTCCACGTGAGGCCAGGCTCTCCTGCATTGGAATGTCAGCGGGCTCCCTGGGTCCCCAAGGCAGGCACGCTGTCACCTCCCTGTCCTTCTGTGTCTGACCCTGAGTGCCGTGCGTCATGCCGAGCCAGTAACACTGAGGGACGGATTAATGTTCACTGGGGGACTTCTCTGGACCCCTTTCATCTCCTTAAGGCTCCTTGGCTGCAGGGGCAGAGTCCCGTCTTAGATCTGAGTGTTTGGAGGTGTCAGGAGACCAAGAAGGTCTCGTGGGTCACATGCAGTAGAGCAGTATTAGGTCCCCGGTCTGCACCCCCCGCTGCCGGTAGGAGACCTGTTCCAGACCCCTTCCGGAGCAGAGCCTATGCTAAGAGGGCGGCTCCCAGCGGTGGGAAGGGGTGGGGCGTGCCGTGCAGCTCCAGAGCGAGGCTCCTGCTTTCCTGGGCCCCCGGCAGAGAAGGGCGGCCTGCCTGAGACTTGCACAGCATCCGGCATGAAGGAGCTTGGCCGTGTGGGGGCTCACGACAGCCCACAAGCAGGCTTTGCCCGTCCTTCTGGGACAGCTTGTCTTGATAGAAATCCCATCAAAAGAAGGCTCATGTCTGTAGCTCTCAGACTTTTACACTGAGGCAAAAGGGAACTTCCCTCCCTGGCAGGTATAGAGAATACTGAATCCATTTGATTTTTTTTTTTTAAGATTTTATTTATTTATTTGCGAGCTGGGGGAGAGAGAGAAAGCGTGTGCATCCAGGAGGAGGGGCAGAGGGGGAGAGAGAATCTCAAGCAGACTCCATGCTGAGTGGATCCCCAAGCAGGGCTCAATCCCAGGACCCTGAGATCATGACCTGAGCTGACATCAACAGTCGGATGCTTAACGGACTGAGCCCCCCAGGTGTCCCAGAACCCAATTGATTTTAAAATTTAAACATCAGTATTTGTACTTCTCGGTTGGAAAAGGCTGAATCAGCCAGCAACAGAAAAAAAAAAAATCACTGAGTAGTGGGGGAAGTCCCAACAGGGTAGCTAACCAACTGGTTTTGAGTCTTGGAACATTCCAGATTTGGGGACGCGGGAAACTTGTGCTTTGAAGAGCTTCCAGGTCCTGAGCCTCGATGGGGAGGCCAGGGCTGCTGAGCTGAGCTGGGCCTCACGTGGCCAAGCAGGAAGCACTGGCAAGTCTGAAAGGAGCCATGGCATGCCCAGCATGGCAGCCATCACCCCACACGTGCATCATGTCTGCGTCTGTGTGCGTAAGGCTTGGCCCCATTGACACATGTCTGACCACAGCCACCTTGAGTCTTGCTCAGACAGGAAAGGCATGGGCAGGTTCCAAGGTGCTGTATCTTCCAGCGAGACCCTGCCTGGCCTGCCTCGCATCTCAGATGCAATCCTCACTGTAGGAAATACTTGGGTGCAGGGACCTCAGCGTCTGGAGGTGAGCAGAAGCCTTCACTCTTTGTAGAATGTGGATGATCATAAGAAAGACCACCAGTTACCTCGTGGTAGGAAGTTGGGAATGGCATTCCCTGGAGCTCCTCCTGGGGCCTGCTGTGTGTCCTGACAGCTCATGAGTGGCTGCACACCTGCTGTGGGTCTGGTTACTTCTGAGAGGAGAATTGCACATGAAAGCTGAGCATTTCCTGAGAAAGTCTGCTTGATGCCAGCACTGTAGTAATAATGACGATGGTGATGACGGTGATGATGGTGCTAGTGGTGATGGTGACAGTGGTGATGGTAGGGATGATGGTGATGGTGATGATGATGGTGGGGCTGATGGTGATGATGGTGATAGTGAAGATGGTGATGATTATGGTAGTGATGGTGGTGGTGATGGCAATGGTGATGATGGTGGGATTGATGATGATGGTGATGATGGTGGTAGTGATGGTGTGGGTGATGGTGGTGCTGATAATGGTGATGATGATGATGGTGATGGTGGTGATGATGGTAATGATGATGGTGGTGATGATGGTAATGATGGTGGTGGTGGTGATGATGATGGTGGTGGTGGTGATGATGGGGCTGATGGTAATGATGATGATGGTGATAGTGATGACGGTAATGATGATGGTGGTAATGGCAGCGGTGATGATGGTGGTGGTGGTGGTGACCACTAGTGTGATAATTGTGTTGACGATGATGGTAATAATGATGGTAAGCACTGCCACTCTGAGCGCTTGTGCTGTCCCAGGCATCATGTTTGAGCTTATCTGTGTCACCCGTGATCTTTATGTCCCCTGTGGCGTGAAACCAGATCTTCTGTCTGTCTGACTGTGCACGCCATGGCTGAGCCCTTATTCCACTAAACTCTGACTCTGCCACCAGCCAGAAAGCCCCTTTGTGTCCTGGCACCACAGTGATGTTTGTCAGTAGTGGGGTGTGGTGCTGGCAGAAAGGTCGATGATTCTCCAAGGACCCATGTGGCTCTGCTGGATTCAAGAAGCTCATCACGGGACGGTGTAGGGAGCCTGTCCCTGCCTATAAGACAGGAGAGAGTCCATCCAGAGGTGGCCTGTCAGAAACTTTCACCTCGTGAAAGGCGGTGAGGTGGGGGGGGGGTTGGGGTGTTTCGCTCCCTCTGTGCCTCTGTGGCTCCCTCGCTCTGGTCTGACGCCCTGGCTGTGCACCCCTCCGTGCAGCCTGACACCTAGGTAGGTTTCTCTGGTCACATCCTTTGAGTGGGGAGACTTTGCCTGATGTTACCCAGGTAGCAAAAGAAATGACTCAGTCCGTGAGTTTACAACCCGCGGATGGCAGGAAGCCAGCTCTGTTTTTCCCATCCCTCAAGGGCTCCTTACTTCACGTTGCCAAATATTTTGTTCATGTTACATCAACCCCAACCCACAATGACAGGATCGTGGCGGGCCTCCTATTGTGTTTGTAGGACCTTGCTGCTGGCGTTCACGTTTGTCCACAGACGTGGACATCCACCGCGTTAATACTCAACCGAGTCAGGGAACTTGTTTACACTGAAGGGAATTCAGAGCAATGAGAAGGAGCAGCTTTTATTTTAAGTAGGCTCCACACCCAGCGCAGAGCCCAAGGTGGGGCTTGAACCCACGACCCTGAGATCAAGACCTGAGCTGAGATCAAGAGTCGGACCGTTCCCCGACTGAGCCACCCAGGTGCCCTGAGAGGTAGCAACTTTGAATCATCGATCCTGGAAAGCCCATCCATTGAAGTTAGGTGTTAAACCCCAAAGGGATCTAGTGTGAGAACAGGAGGGTATGTGGGCACTCAGAAAGCAGCCTGACGTCATTACCCTGCACCCCTTGTTTTGTACGCGAGAGAGACCCACAGACGTGCAGCAGCCCAGGGTCATGTCAGCACCAGGATGGCTGCCTCTGAGCAAGTCTGCAAGGCAGGGGGGCCTCTGCAAGAGCCCAGCAGTTTGGCCCGGCCTGTGCAGGGGTGGGAGGGGTGGCCGCAGCTCCCACACCCAGAGCAGCCCCATCCTGGATATTAGGAGAAATGGAAGTGCCTGTTGCGTCTTGGGGTGCTGGGGACACAGTGCATCCGTGGTGATTTTCTAAAGCCCCAAGTTCAGTGACTTGTGCAGTGTGCGTTGCAATCAAGCTCAACCCCGTTAGCGGCCAGTCCTGTCTCCCAGCCCCGGCCCCAGGCCGCCCCTAATCTGCCTTCTGATGCTGGGTTTGCCGATGCTGGGCGCTGCATCCAAACAGAATTGTACGGTGTGTGTCTGATTTCTTTCACTGAGCGTCTGCTTTTCCACACTCATCCAGGTTGTAGTGTGTGTTAGACCTTCATTCCCGTTTAAGGCTGAATCGTATTCCGCGGGGCGGTTGGACACAGTACGCACATCCATTCCTCCAAGCGTGGATACCGTGTCGCTTCGCGCTTCGGCTGTTGGGAATCGTGCTGCTGTGAGCATCGGTGTGCAAGTATTAGTCTGAATGTTTTCAGTTTTTTTTTTTTTTAAAGATTTTATTTATTTGAGAGAGAGGAGAGAGCAAGGGATAGAGCGCAAGCAGGGGGAGCGGCAGAGGCAGAGGGGGAAGCAGACTTCCCGCTGAGGATACGGGACTCGATCCCAGGACCCTGGGATCATGACCTGAGCCGAAGGCAGATGCTTCACCGACTGAGCCCCCCTGAATGTTTTCAATTCTTGAGCGGAACTGCTGGGCCACATGGCCCTTTTGTGTTTAACTGGTCGAAGGACCACCCCCTCCAGTGTTTGAGAATTTGCTTTGGAGACCCCCTGGCCTCGGCATGGGTGGCTTGTTTCCCAAAGCTCTGCCATCGGTGCGCTAAGAGCAAATTGGTCCACATGGATGTGATCCCCTAACGGACACATGCACCATGACTTACGGACAACTGTCGTTTATTTAACCCCTGGGTAGGGCTGGTAAAGTCCTCTGTGTCAGGACAGAGAGGTCATGATATCTCCAGCATGACATCCCGGGCCTGGGAGTCGCTTCATTTCTCCTCCTGGCCCGTCAGCCAGCTGGGCCTGTGGAGGCCCCTGCCCACATCGCTGTCCACCGAGGGTCATCCTGAAGGTGGACAGCTCTGGCAACTGTCCTGGGTCAGCGCTACGGGGGGCTCAGTCAGTGAAGCATCTGCCTTTCGCTCAGGTCCTGATCCCAGGGTCTTGGGATCGAGCCCCATGTCAGGCTCCCTGCTCAGTGGGGAGTCTGCTTCTCCCTCTGCCTCTGCCCCTCCCCTGATCGTGCTCTCTCTCTCTGACAAATAAATAATAAAATTAAAAAAAAAAAGCTACGGGTGCTAAAAGATGATATGTTTGAGGAGCAGACCAGCAAGTGATCTGGGGAGGGGAACGATCATTCAAAGGGAAACTCAATTCAGAGAAGCAAAAGGGACCTGAGGCCCGGTACCAGGCTTTGCTGACGTTGTCTTCAGGGTGTTGGGTAGTGATCTTGCCTTTTGGTCACTGTGTGGCTTCTTCCATTTTGCTTGAAGTCAATTCTGATTTTGAGTAAACTGTGGAAGGAGGATTGCTGACATTTCTCATATTGGAAAGAGAGCCTTCTAGCTTTTGGGATATTGCCTTTCCCTTTTAAGTGCACCTTTTTGGAGGAAGTGCACCTACCCAAACACTTCAGTGTTCCCCAGTGAAAAGGATTTGCAGTTTTGCCATCCAAAAGACAGGCTTGCCTTGCTTGGCCCCCTGGCCTCATTGTGCCAGTGACAGTCCATTCCCATGGGCTCCCCTGGCACTGGGATGGGGTTGGGGGGGGCAGGGACCCAGAAGGAGAAGTCTCTGCGGCTGCAGGCCGCTCCTGCTGCGGGCTTGAGTGCTGGCCAGTGCTAGGAATTTCTAATAAACGTCTCCTAGCTCTTTGCAAATATATCCTGCAGGTGAGAGGGACGGGCGATCCCCTAGGGCAGTTTAGGGAGAAATAAATCTCCTCGAGCCATTCTGGGAACATTTAAGCTGGGCAGGTGGGCTTTTCACTGTCACGCTGCCCTTCAACCTCTCCCACCCTGTCTCGAGAAGGTGCCCGAGAAGGTGCCCGTGTTTAGTTGAATGAGCTGAACTTGGGAGGCCTCCCACACCCACAGGGCCGTCTTTGGCCATTGTTTGTCTTGACTCCTAGGAATGCAAGGGAGTTTCCAGCACCACCGTGCTTGCCTCTGTGACACAGCCCTTCATTCTTCTGCGGTTGTATAAAGATAAATAAATAGCTTCAGGGCACTTTGCCTTCTTGTGGCTCAGGTGGAAGACAAAGGTCACGTCCTCGGAGGTTTCCATCAACTCTTCAGGGCCGGAGTTCGCCACCTTGGCTGCACACATCAGCCACCTGGAAACGTGCTTCCTCCTCCAGACAGCCCGCGTGGGTTGACCTGGGCTGCGATCGGCGCGTCAGAATTGTTTTAAACGCCCCCCCCCCACATGTGGAACCCTGATGGGAGTCCGGGCTCGAGACCCACCTCTGTGCTCAGTGTGGTCATGAATTGGGGCCACCGGGAAGTTATTAAAAAATGCTCTGGGCCGCACTCTTGCGGGTTCTGGCTTCACGGGGGAGGGGTGAGGTCTGCGTGCCAGGACTTTTAACGCGATTCTAATGTGCAGCCAAGTTGGAGGACTGCTGTTCTGTATTTGTGGCTCTGCCTGGGCGTGCGCCCCGCTCACGTGGAGGGCTGACGCCCTGCTTGCCGAGGCAGGAGAGCCCCGCCTGCCGGCCTGCCCGCCTGCAGGTGAGTCGGGTATGACCCGACTTTCCAACCCTGTTGTGGGTTTGGAAACTGGACAGGAGTCCCAAGCCGGGGATCAGGGTGGTGACGCCTGGTCTGGGCTTTATCTTGACAGAGGAGGGGCTGGGACCCCACCTCGTGAGTCTCGGGCTCTTCATCTGCAGACAAGATCAGACGGTTGCCCCGAGGGGTCTTCATCACCCTAGTGTAGTGTAAGATACAAGCGGGTTCAGAGTTACCAGTGATCAGTGTATTCACGAACACGTGTATCCTTCCTTGAACCCAGCGCCTCCCCCTCCCCGGAAATAAAGTGAATTTGCAAAAATGAGACATGCTGGTGTTTGGGGATGGCAGCAAGGAGGCTTCCCGGGGACACCTGCCCCGCTTTAAGCCTGGGGAGGGGGGCCCCAAGGCCCAGGGTATGCGGTGTCCTGTGGCAGGAGGAAAGGAGACCAATGCGAAGACGTGTGAACGCCTGGCAGAGGGGCTGTTGGGGTCGCTGGGCGGGACAGGCTCATGACACTCAGCAGAGGAAGAGCTGCTCCCCGACCAACCCTCTGTGGGGACCGCGGAGAGCATGTGACCAGGGCTTGTGGGTGGATGCTTGGGTCACTGGGGGGTTTTGCAGACTCTGTGGTCCTGGGTTGCTGTGTTTTCTGCATCGATTGCAACGTCCTCTGTGACTGAGGTCCTCGTGTCTTGGATACTGGCTGGGAAGCAGCAGGGAGCAGGTGAGCAGAGCAGGGCAGGGGGAGTGTCTGAACAGGGGTGTGGGGCTGGGGCTGGGGCTGTGCAGGGGGGAACGGGGGTGTCCAGGGCTCAGCACTTGGGCCCGTTGCCTGTGGGAGGCCCCCAGAAGGAGCCTAAGGCTTGTTGCCCCTTCTCCCTGTGGTCCTTCTCAGAACACACCCCTCCCGGTGGAGGGCTGAGCGCACCTGCTGCCTTAGCTTGAGTCTCTCCTGCCTTCATCTGGTCTCGTGTTTCCCTCTCTCTCCGGATGTGACTTCTTCATTGAAAAGGGAAAACATGGGCACGGCTGGATAATTAGCCAATTCTTTAATACAGTTCAGAGAGTAGGTGTGAAGTATCTCATTATTCAACTCAAGTGATGTGCAAGCATCTTGCTTTTCTGACTTTAAAAGTGATACATACCAGAGCGCAGACCGTGGTCCAGCATCGCGGCCACCAAGAATCCTCCGCGCACACTCAGCGGGGGGAGGGCGGGCTCCATCCCAGCCTCAGGTGCTCTCCCTTGTGCTTCCTGAGCACCTGGCGTGTGCGAGGCCCCAGGACGCAGGTGCATGCAGGTCCCTCCTGGGGCCAACGCTGGGAGAAAGCGGGAGATGAACAAAAGTGGGTTCTGGTAGTGACAGGCTGGAACATCGCACTTGGTGACGGAAGCCAGAGAGCAGAGGACACTCGGTGGATGATTCCGTTTGTCGAAAATGTCCGGACCTGGCAAGACGGGAGCTCGCCAGGGGCAGGGGGAGGGAAATGGGCAGTGGGAGCTGAAAATGCTCTGGAACTAGAAAAAATTGAGTGTCTTTGGGAAATCGTAGTCCGGTTTTAATTAGGGTCTCTGTCGCCTGCTGGTAAAAGCACCTGCAGCCCACGTGTCTCTCCTGTCAGGCTCCTCGGGGGACGAGATGCTGGGTGGAAGATTCCGGAAGCTGAGCCTCGGGCAGTA
The DNA here is from genome assembly GCF_002007445.2 of Ailuropoda melanoleuca. Lineage (NCBI taxonomy): Eukaryota > Metazoa > Chordata > Mammalia > Carnivora > Ursidae > Ailuropoda > Ailuropoda melanoleuca. The sequence goes on along the minus strand of NC_048218.1, from coordinate 110,874,064 downwards.
TGATAACGATGCTGGGGGACAGCCGTCCTTCTCCAAATGTGGATGGGGAAAGACCGCCAGTGCAGACCAGGCTGCAGGCCTGGCACCTTTCCTGTCTCCAGCAGATGCCAAGGAGGTAGGCACGGCCCCCTGACAGCTGGACCTGCGCCCTTCCTGATCGTGGTCCCATTGCCACCCCGCCTCCCTCCTGTCTTGCAGACCGGGTTCCTCCTGGAAAGGCAGGGGTGTGGTTGGGAGAGCCCAGGTGCTGGAAGGCACGGCATGGCCACTGTGGGCTCCCCTGGGCCCCTGCACCCGGACCGTGCAGTGGGGGTAGGCTGGGAGCGTGCAGGTGGCTCACGGGTTCACTGCAGTGGCCAGGGGGACACGGACGTCCCCAGGGTCTTGGTCTGTAGGAAGAAGGCGGGAAGAAAGTGGGTCAGTGTGGCTGTGGGCCGCCATGGTGGGATCCATGGAGCGTCTTCCAGGTTTTGAATTGGAATGCAGTAAGATAGGTTGGAACCCCAGCGATGAGCCCGTTCCCATCAGTGTGTTCTTCATTGCCGAGGAGGAAAGTTGGAGCCCAGAATAGCTTAGAAAAGAGATATTTGGACAAGTCCCTTGGGTCTTTTCTCTGTGCCGTGGTCTCACTGCCTGGGAGCACAGCACAGGCAGGGATGATTTTGTCCTGTTCTCCACTGGGTGCCCGCCTCCCCGGTGCTGCTTTCCGTCTGCCTGGGACCGCAGCAGCTGGATGGACCGCAGGGACTCCCTCTTCCTTTGAGCTGTTGAAGCTCTTCCCAGTGGCTGCCAGCGGCTGCACTGTGCACAGGGACCTGGCCCCCTGGCCCCACGCTGTGCGCCAGCCTGGGCCCGTGGCTGCCAGCAGCAGGACTGTGCACGGGGACCCGGCCCCTCTCCATGTGGCATGGGCCACCTCGGGCCCACTGTCAGGAGGTGGCCTTCACCAGACTCCCTGTGCCAATTCCAGATGGTGGCTGCCGCGTACCCTCAAGACCCCAACGGGATCAGCGGCAGGACCTTCACTCCAACCAAGGGTGGCACTGACTCCGCCTCTCCCACGCCAGCGTTTCCCGTGTCTCCAGAAACACCGTATGGTAAGCGAGAAGCCAAGCTCACAGCGGATGGCGGCACCCATTTGGGGAGGACGCAGCGACAGAACTTCACTGTGCTTTCTTTTCCAGTGACGACACCCCCACATTATCCGCCGTTCACCCCGCCCGGGCCGCAGGTGGGCAGCGCTGGCGGTCTGTACAGAGGAGCTCACGGTAAGAATCCCTCCTTTCCTCCATTCGGGCGTCTCAAGCGGACATGTGTCTGTGGGCACCACATCTCGGACACCTCGAAAGTGAGGAGGGCTCTTGCCTGGGGAGTGTGGCCCACTGGGGGTTTACCACAGCCTGTGTCTTGTGGGCGCGCTTCTGTGAATCCCCAGGTCTGCCCAGCGGGCAAGGGGAAGGGTCGTGAACGCTCAGGGTGCAGTGTCTGTGGTTTTCAACTCCTCCTGCCGTTTCTTGTTGCTGGAAGAAGAAGCTGGAATGCCCACCCCACCCTTTACAGAGGAGCTGGGGCCTGCGGGGTCAGCGAGCTCTCTGCTCTGCACTTCAGGGCGGCCGGAGACCCTGGCCCATGGTCCTGAATCTCCCCAGGGTGGAGACGATCTCTGGGACGGGTCTGTTGTGGCCCTCACACACTTCCCCATCGTCGGCATGGTGCTCGAGTGTGCGCAGGCCCCAGGAAGGGAAGATCAACCCAGCAGCAGCGATGGGGCCAGTCCGCACCCCTTCCTGCACACGTCCCCCACTTGCCTTGACGGTCCAGGACAGCGGACCTCAGGCATGGAGAGGGGGTGGAGCCAAAGCCCTGCATGCATTTTAAAATCTTTCTTCTGTGTGCTTGTAGATTCTCTCTGCTGCTGCTTCTCTACCCTGGGGAAGGCCCGTGAGGGCTCTGTGAGGGGTCATCAGGCACCCCGCGGAGGTCATAGTGACGACAGCTGGTGCCACGGCCCTTCTTTCCCCAGAGAAAACCAGATCTGTGTGTCATGTACAGGAAGGGCTTTCCTTCTCCCAAAGGTCCCCATTGGCTTTAGGACCATACATGCTTCTCTACACGCAGAGTGGGGCGGCTAAACCGCCCACCTTTCTTGGCGGCGGGGGGGGGGGCAACACGCAGGCAAGGGGAGGGCGCGCAGTGAGGCTCATGCGTTCGTGCGCTGTGGAAGCGTCACACAGGAGGAGACGCCTGTCCCAGCATGTGTCAGCGTGGAGATGCATGCACGATGTCGTGCATCTTCTGCGTTGGAATGGTGTAGGGGGCAGCAAACACAGGGGCACAGCTTCCGCCTCCACTCATCCCTCTTCTCCTCCCTGAGCCGACCACAACTGAGGGCTCATTTCAGCGTATTTAGACCAGCTGTCTGGGAGACATGCTGGTGACAGCTGTGGGACATGGATGATGAGCCCGAGGAAGGAAAATACCAGAAAAAACCTTCAGACTGAGGTGCAGCCCCTGACTTGGCCTGTAAGGTCACTGTGTGGAGGAGCACAGGGGAATATGGAACCTTCCAGAACTTGAGAAAGGCCTGGGAAGCGGAACGAGGTTGGTGTGCTCAGCATGGGTGCCAGCCCACGGCATCGGGGCCGTGGGCAGATGTGGTTGGCGTGTCTGTGTGTGGCGCCCAGGCCTGCACACCCAGCATGCATTTGGCGTCAGCGCGGCCAGTGCGCCTTAAGTGGCTTCCATGTGTAAACACCCACATGGGAGAAGTAGGGCTCTGATGTCACATAGGAAAGGCGAACACATTAAAGGGGGAGCTAGTGCATCCTAAGAACACCTGTGAGTCTTCTGGATTTCTAATCTGGCTGTCCCCAACGCCGCTGGTCCATGAAGGGCTCCGAGACGCACCCAGGGCACAGACTTCAGAGGTGCTGCAGGCCCGGCAGAACACGAGGGCCCTGCTCGCATGTGGCGGTCCCTCGAGCTGTGTGCACCCTGGGTGGTGACTGCAGGAGCTCTCGTGGAGATGATGTTTGCCCCATGGTCTTCACAGCATGATTTCTGTCTCTTGTGGTCACGTTATGGGGGTCACTGTCCCTGTCGTCCCACTCACAGGTGGGGAAACGGACACAGAGAGGTTCAGCACACGGCCTGAGCCACATAGTGGGCAGGGGCCAAAGCCAGGACTGCACACCGGTCAGCCTCACCCCCCAGTCAGGGGCGTTTTTTCCACATTGTCAGGTTAGACAGGGCTCGGTTTGCATTCTTCTCAGCTAAAACAGAAGTGACAGTGACACAGAAGGTCTTGGCCCAGATTTAAGTCTGGTCATGGAATAACTGTGCTTCTCATAGTTCGGTATGTCAAAAAGATGCCAGAACAGCTGAGTAGTGGAGGAAAGAAGCATACTGGCCATGGGCCTGGGACCACAGAACCCAGATGGACCACATCCTGGGCTGTGGAACAGACTTTCACGGAGCAGAGAGAATGGATGCCACGCAGGGAATCCAACCAGAAACCAGTAACAGAAAGGTAACAGGAAAATGTCGAAACGCCTGGAAATGAAGCAGCACTCTTGTAAATAATCTGTGGGTCCAAGAGAAAATCACAACAGAAATCACAAGTATATCCAGGTGAATAAAATAAAAGTAAAATATTTTACACGTAGTGAGATAGATCTGAGAGGAACCTCATGGCAGTAAACATATACATTGAAAAAGGAGAAAATCTGAAACGAAGACTTCGAATGCCTGCTCCCAGAACCTAGAAAAAGAAGAATAACCCAAAGATGGCCAGAAGGAAGAAAATAATAAAAATATAAGCAGAAATTGCTAAAATTATGAACAAGGAAATAATAGAAAAAATAAATGAAAAAAGAGCAGGTTCTTGGAGCTGATCGAGAGAGTTGGTCAATCTCTCCAAAGACAGACAAAAAAATAGGGAAGACACAAATTGCTAATACCAGGAATGAAAAGGGCTTCTCACTGCACACCCTGCAGGTAGGAAGAGGACGGCAGCACCACACACAGTGGTTCATGATGGGCTTGCACTGCGACAACTCGCCCAGTGTGAAGTGGACACTTTGAATGTCTTGTAGTTAGTGAGGAAATTGATTCATAATGTACCATTTTCCCCCCAAAGAAATCTCTAGGTCTGGCAGTTTCACTAGAGAATTCAACCAGACATGTAAAGAATTAACACTAATTCTACACAACTCCTTCCAGAATCTAGAAGGGGAAGGAATGCATCCCGGTTCATTCCGTGGAGCCAGTGTTACCCTGGTACCCAAACCAGACAAAGACAACAAAAAGGGAATGATATGTCATTTTCCCTTACGAGCAGACCCAAAATTCCATACCCAAATACAAGGAAATAGCACAATAGTGTATTTAAAAACTTCACACCTTGACCATGTAAGATTTATTGTAGGGATGCAAAGCTCTTTGACTATTTCAAAATCCATCAATGTCATCCATCATATTTAGTGGATAAAGAAAAAAAGTTATATGATTTTTTTTATCAATAGATGTAAAAAATTTTTTTTGAGAGATTTCACATCTGTTCTAACTAAAAACTCCCAGCAAAACAGCACAGAGAGGACGTTCATCAACCTAATAGAAGGGATGTACTAAAACCCTGCAGCTCACATGTAATGCTGGAAGTTCTACAGTATTGTCGTGAAAGAAAAGGATATACCAGACCACAGAGTGGAAGAAAAGAAAGAAAACTGTCTCTTTTTGCAAATTCATGATTTATCCCTGTGAAGAATTCCAAGGAATCTACAAAAAAAAAAAACCCACAAAAAACCTTCCAGAACAAATAAGGGATGTCACCTGGATGTAGGACACAAGAGAGACACACAAAAATCAATTATATTTGTATAGACGAGCTGTGAACGTGCACAGACCTAAATTAAACATACAGTGCCATTTATAATAGATCGGAAAAGCAAAATAATGTGTAAACCTAAGAAAACATGCAAAACTCATCTATTGAAAACCCCACAGTGTCCGTGGTAGAAATCAAAGATCTAAATAAATGGAGTGGCATACCATGTTCATGGATTGGAAGACCCTGGTGCAGATGTCAGTTCTTCTCAAACTGATGTACAGTTTTAACACAGTTCCTATCAAAATCCCAGCAAGATTTTTTTATACATAGACAAGGAAATTTTAAAGTTTATAAAGAAATGCAAAGGAAGTAGACTACAATAATTTTGAAAAATAATAAAGTGGGAGGCCTGGATTGACTACTTTCCAGACTTTCTAGGTAACCATAGTAATCAGGACTATGTGATATGGGGAGAGGGATGGACTTAAGACCAGTGAAACAGAATGGGAAACCCAAAAATACACCTACACAATATGGCCCAACTGATTTTTTTTTTTTTGAAAATGTGCAAAGCAAGTCAATGAAGGAGAAACTGTCCTTTCAACAAATGGCGCTCACCGTCCAAAGAAAAATGAACATCAACCAAAGTCTTGTATCTTATACTAAAATTAACTTAAAAGACATCATAGACAAATATAAAACTATGAAACTTTAGGAAAAACACTGCAGAAAACGTTTGGGATCCAGTCTGCTCGAAAGTTACCAAATTAGTACCCAAAGCGCAATCCCATAAAAGGGAATATTGAAAAAGTAGGACTTCATCAAAATTGAAAGAATTTTCTCTAGGAAGAACGTGCTAAGAGGTAAAAAGGCAGACTACAGACTGAGAGAATAGTTTGCACTCTAAATACTCGGCAGTAAAGAAAGAAACAACCTGATCGGAAAGCAGGTAACAGCCAGGAAGAGACCTCTCACTGAACAAGATGGACAGACGACAGATAAGCACGGGAAAGATGCCCAGCGCCATTACCGCCAGGGAAATGCCAATTAAAACCACAGTGAGAGATCACTATGGACCCAGTAGAACAGGTAAAATAAAAAAAATAGTGGTGTCACCAAGTGCTGGTGAGGATGTGGAGAAACTGGAACTCTCCTGTCCTGCTGGTGGGGGTGGGACAGGGTGCGGCCTTTCCATGGGAGACGATCTGGCACTTGCTTAAAAAACCTACATATGAAGCTGCCTGTGATTCAGCAAAGAGCCCTAAGTTTTTATACTGGAGAAATAGACCGACACTTGCACCAAAGCCTGTCCCCCGGTGTTAGGGGGCATCTCTGTATAATTCCTGACCCCTGTGTGTGAAATCAGGAATGATCTCTGACTCACAAATTCACTGTCAGTCCCGCTGGGGGAGACAGTGGGGGTGTGGTTGAAACAGTACTGGCTGCCAGCTGACAAGCTGGGTGGAGTGTCTGGAGCTTTATTGTAACGTGCTGCCTACTTCTGTCCGAGTGTGGAATTTTATATAATGAGAAGTTAAAGTATACATCTGGGAGCCCTCAGTGGTGAGTAAATGTGGGTGCGGTCCACACGTGTGCCCAGGGCACTCCCACTCACCAGCCCTGTCCTCTTGAAGGGACAGTGGGGAGAAGGAACTCCTCCTGGTGGTGTGCTGGTGAGAAGGTCTGGAGTTTGAAGGATTTGCAGGGTTCGGTCGCGCTAACTAGGCTATGAGAGAAATCAAAGGTTTCTGACTTTCTTGCTATGGTCTCAGTCCCATCAGCTCACAGTTAGTGCAACACTTAACTGCATAGAATCCCTCCTGGTGTCTTACGGCATCAAAGATTACGGGGTGTCGGCTGAGTCCCAATCAACCCAGCGCCTCCAGGTTATTTTCAGGACAACCTACAGGACAGGTGTCAGAGAAAGGGAGGCAGGCACCAGCTGCAGGTGGGAAAGACAGATTTCCTCTGATCCTGTGGCAGCAGCAGAGACCCCAGAGCAGAGGGACAGGTCAGTGGATGGAAAGTTCATGAAAGGGATGTCAGGGGGAGGGGGTTCTTGCTAAACTGGCCCAACAGGATTCTTGCTGCAGAAGGGCAGAGGCTGGGCGGGCTGGGTAGGGATGACTTTGCAGAATCCTGGCTAAGACCGGGCCCTCCAGGGAAAGCTGGCCAAGGCCAAGGTCGAGGCCTCCTGGAGAAGGGGCTCCCAGGACCCTGACTCTGGTTTAGTCACAGAGGGATTCTGTCGCAGGTCAGGCCCACCCTGCCCTGTGGCTCTGGGTGCGGTGAGTGCCCTCTGCTCCCTGGCTCATGTGTCCTTTGTTCTGGTTTCCTCCAGGTCACCTGGCCCCCTAGGTTCAGTGCCAGGTGTCCCTGGAGCCTGCCTGGCCTGCTCCCTGCCGCGAGCCCCTCACATCTGACCCTTATAGAAACGCCTCTCTGGACTGAACAGCAGAATAATTAGAAAGCATGCCCGAGTGTGCCCCAGGTGTAGAGGCCAATACTGGAATGAGAAGCCAAGGTCCGGGGTGGGGGTGGGGGTGGGGGTCAGAGCCCAGGACTGCCCCTCCCCTGACCTGCTCCTGCTTGGTGGGGGGGCAGTAAGCTCCTCTTTCAGCGCGGGTTCCAGGACAGTGAGGGACCTTTAAACACCTACCCACATAATCAGCATTTGAACATGAATTTAAATACTGTTGAATGCTCCCAGAGGTGGTGGTAAGGGAAGGACTGGAGACTGGATGGGGAGGGCAGGTTGGGCCAGGAGCTGGACCCAGGAGGGCGTGCTGCGAGGCTTCCTGACTCAGTGAGCCCCGTGAGGACGGAGACCCGCAGGTGTGACCCACCTGGGACCCGCCTGCATTCCGCCCCAGGAAGCACGGGCATGCGGGGACACCATCCTTAGACTTCTCGGTAATTCCAGATGTGAGACCGTGAATTTCTAGTAGGAAAGACAGATTTGGTCTCTCTGCCCCTTCCCAGCTCAGAGCTTCCCAAACCCTTTGAATTCCCTAAGTAGAGGAGCAGGGTCTCTTGTGATGCTAATGTGGTGATGGGGGGAGGAGCCTCTGGGGGGTTGGTTGCCAGGGGAACTGACCACGTGGTTACAGGGTGGGACCTCTCGGCCCCACCCCTTGGCCTTGGGAGGGGAGGAGCTGCAGGTTGAATCAATCACCAGTGGCCAATGATTTCGTCAATCATGTCCTTGTAATGAAACCTCCATAAATTCCCAAAGGGACAGGGGTAGAGACCTCCTGGGTTGGTGAGCACACGGAGATGTGGGGACTGTGAGCCCTGAGGGGGCATGGGAGCCCCGCGCCCCCTCCCCAGACCCCGTCCTGGGCGGCTCTTCCTTCTGTCTTTTATAACAAACCGGTGACCTAGGGAGTTAACCATCTCCTTGAGTTCTGTGAGCCACTCCAGCGACTTCATCAAACCCAGGGAGGGGTCGTGGGAACCTCTGGTCTGTGGCTCTTCTCTCAGAACCGAGGTGACAGCCTGGACTTGGGGCTGGTGTGGGGGAGGGCGGTGCTGGGGGACCGACTCTTGACCTGTGGGTCTGACTGTCTCTGGGCAGATGGTTTCGGGGTCGAAGGGGATTGTAGGGGCCCAGCCGGCTTGGGAGGGCTGTGTGGTGGGGTGGGGTAAGCCACACACACCGGAACTGGGCGCAGAACCTTTTAAAACCTCAGTAGGAAATGTGCTTCTTCAAGAAAGTTTTAAGAGTTTCAGTGAAGGGGTGGTTTAATCGCACGCCTCCTTTAGGAAAGAGAGAGAGAAAGATGAAGGTCAGAATATCAGTTAGTCTGTCTTTTCTGACCTCAGAGTGAGCCTTGATATTCACCACGTAAGTGGGAAAGAATGAGGGAATGTTTCATCACAAAATTTATCTCTGATGTACACCAGCTTCGGATTCGATCCGGGAGAGATTCGTTTAATTGAGGTGAAATTCACAGAATGTGAAACCCTCAGGGAGCATGAACAGCTCAGTGGCGGTTAGGGCAGCGGTCCCCAGAGGACTCCACCTCTGTCTGGTTTCACCTCACGGTCCTCAGCGATGGCTTTGCAGGTGGCATTTAGAGACCATGGGGGGGGGGGACTTTTGGCTTCAGTGAAAATGATTGACAGGCGATGTTAGTTTCTTGAAAGAGGGCACCTTTACACTCGTTACAATTTCCATTCTGTCTTCGTTGTTCTGGGAAGCAGGGCTGGTCCTTCTGGGGCCCTGGCTGTCACGTGAGCAGTGTCCCCTCTCCGGTTGAGGGGGCAGCCGGGCGGACCGGGAGGGATTCTGATCCCTGGGCGGGACGGAGCCCATGGGGCTTTGCTAGCCTCGGGGTACAGGGGTGTGCTTGACATGGTTTCAGATGGGTGATGTTTGCCAGAGGGCATATCCAGGACCTTCTTGTTGAGAGAGGGAGGCTGAGAGAGTACTTGAGCCAATGCTTTATTTTTGTTAAAAAAAAAAAGTTGTCATTCTTCAAAGCTTGACAAATTGTAAAACGCTTCTACCAAGCGTCCCCTTTCCTTCCTGTGCCCGACTCTGCTTTTCTTTTGAAATTTTACGAACTTCTGATGAGAATGTTTATAACAGGAATGAAGGCATGTGCTGAACGTGAGCACGCGTGACGTTTGCAGAGGCCCCAGACGACTTGGCGTCTTGCCCATCCTGCAGGCAAGCACGTTTGCGTAGTCCTGGTAATGTGTTCACGTAGAGGAGTGTGCGTGGGACCCGGACAGGAGTATCCATGTCTGTGCACGCCCGTGACACCCGGTGCACGCTGGAGAAGGCCTCCTGGTGACGGTGGACCCCACGTAACCGGTGTGGATTCGCCCCGAGTGCACCGGCCCCTGAACCCTGGGGCCCCCGATTAGGAAAACGAAGAAAGGAAAGTTGAGTGTTTCGAAACTCTATTTAAAAATAAACATCTCCGGTGATGGGCTGCTGGAGTCCGTGTGCAGCCTGGCCTGGGAATGAGAGCGTTCATTCACTCGGGTGGAATGCGGCTCTGAAAACACGCCGTGTTGGCCTTCCTCGCGGACACCTCATCCGTGGCAGGCCGGCCTGGAAGTGTCCCCACGTGAGCGGACGGTTTCCCGGCCGCGATGAATGCTGTCCTTTGTGTGCTTGCTTTTGGTTTAGAGGGATCTTTGTTTTTCCCAATTTATTTGAATCTGCTCATTTCCTCCCCCTCTGGCCGACTGTTCTTGAATCTCAGAGTAGAGGTTCTTCTGTGTTTCCCCTGGTGGGGGCGGGGGTTGCGTGTCCCCCGATTCTGAGTCCTGCCCCAGCCCATGGGGGACAGACTTGGGGTCCCGAGCCGCCTCCCTGGCACTCTGTGGTCTGATTGTGGGACCTCTCAGGACGACTTTTATTTTCTTTTAAGTGTTATTTATTTATTTGAGAGAGAGAGAGCACGAGCAGGGGACATGCCATCTGCCTCTCACCCCTCGTTCCTGGCTGTGCCCCCCACCACCCTGAGCCTTTGGAGGTGTTCACCTGAGCCCCCAGGTTAGGGTGCGTCCCTGACCCAGAGAGTCCCTGACCAAACCGCCCTGATTAAATGAGGAAACACCGTCTTGGGTTTAAATGCCATTGTGTTTTAACATGTGTTCACACGCATGTGCAGTGCACGCCTAAATGCATAGCGTGCGTGCATATTCCTGGTTAGGCCTCCATGGAGGGGTCCTTTGCTCTTTGAGCATTGATTACGAGTCATGCACTTGTGTGCATGTACGTAGAGAAAGAGCGAGTTTATAGAAAACCCAGGAGCCAGCGAGATAAGAATTCAATAGTTTGGAGAACGTTTTGATGCTCCAACAAGGCCCAGCGTGTGCTGGTGGGGGGGCTTGGGGGTGGATTCTGCGTGCGCTCGGGTGCAGGCAGTCCGACCAGGCGCTGGAGGACCCTGACGCTGGGCTGCCATGAAGTCAGAGTATAAATGAGCTTTGTCTTGGCTCTTCAACCCTTCTCTGCAAAAGCAGATCATCAGGCTGGATGAGAAGCCGCCCGGATCATGCCTCCCCGGGTGCTGGCGGGCGGGGGATCCCCGAGAAAGCAGGACCCCTGAGGATCCGTGTCCCCTGTGTGTCCGGCAGGGCCTTCAAAGACCCCTTAGTTCCGCGTTTCTAGGGCAGAGCCCTTGCTGGAGACCTGCGTGCGGGTCACCAGACTCTCATCTCTGTGGTCCCGGAGCCCCCTCCACACTCACGGGAGAAGCTCGCAGTCTGCACGAGTGGCCCGCCTCGTCCCCGCAGCTTTCCTGTGACTCTCCCAAACTTCCGTCCTTGCGTCACGCACTAAGTCCTCACACGCATTCCGCAGGTGCCTCAGCCATCAGGGTTGGATTGGGCTTCACCAGGTGAACCGCAGGCCCCTCCGGGACCTGTTAGGCCGCTGCGGGCAGGCTGAGCCCAGCCTGCAGAGGGAGGGCAGCCAGGCCACGTCCGCGTTTGATCTGTGACCCCACTGACCTTGGGGTGACCCTGTGGGGGCCCAGCGAGGGTGAGCTCAGGGGTGGCCTCCCGCTGACCCAGGTCCTCTTGCAAGGCGGGGACAGCAGTTTCAGGGGACAGCTTCCTGACTTGTTTGGAGTGCAGCTGCGAGATCTGCGCTGTTGCCGCCGCCGCCAAGCACGGAGGAGAGGCAGGCCGGGCAGACCCATCTCCAGAAGGTTCTTCCGTGTCTGTAGACTCCCGCCCGGGGAGTCCCAGTCACGGAATACTTGCACGAAGTTGCACAACAGCAGTGTTTCAGAGAATGTGTCCTGCTTCCCCTCGACCCTCCCGACGGGTGGCCCACGGCCGTCAGCCCGTGGCGTCTGCCGGGCACCACGTGAAGGGCCCACCCTGAGGAGCGCCTTCCTGGGCCTGGCTGCACGACGCTCATCTTCCTTTCTGTTCAGGGAGAGTCAGGCCACGGGAAGGGCCCTGTCCATCCGCCGGCTGAGGCTGTGCTGGGCCGTGGTCAGGCATTTCCGACAGATGCCTTGCTGTCCCCGCCACAAGCACGTAAACAAACTGGAGGAAGTGCCCTGCCCAGACCTGGGGCAGCTGTCCCCGGGCTCTTCCTGGCCAGGAGCTCAGAGAAGTGGGTCCGTGTTGTGAGGGGCTCGTACCTGTCGGCTTCCACCACGGTGATGAGCGGGCCGGAGGGGCACGCTGGGGCTGGGCGGGGGGCGGCTCAGGACGGCGGGCTGGCAGCTGACCTCTGCGCACACGCGTGGTCCCTCTGGGTGGAGGCCCTGGATAGAGGCCCGCTCTGGATGGAGGCCCCACTGGGCTGAGAGCAAGAAATGGGCATCCTGGGAGGGATGTGGCACTTCCTCCTCCAAGGGGGGGCTTTAGGGAAAGCAGGAGGATGGGTGCTGGGATTTGAGGGATGAGTGTGTCTGTGCCCGACCCGTGAGGCAGGAGAGGTCAGGGGTGAGTGCCCACTCCGTGTGCTGTGCTTGATGGGCCTACACCGAGAAACGCACGTCTGCCTCTGGGAGCTTTGGTCTCGAAGGCCACGTGCCTCCGCTGTGCTCTACGGACTCGTTCGGTTTCAGGCCACGAGGGATAGAGCACATACCTCCATTTCACTGTTGGGGATGGTGTTCCAAGTCATGGAAAAATGCAGGGTCATTTGAAATGGGCTTTGAAGAGTGTATAGGAGTTCTTCACCAATTTGCTCTGGGGGGCTGGCCTTTTCGATGGAGAGAACATGAAGAGAGAAGGGAAGAGAGGAACGTAATGTTTAGGCCTGCCAGCACTCTGTTGGTGGAATAGGGTGCCAGCGAGGGGCCCCAGCTAAGAGCTAGGGACTCCGTAAGGCTGTCAAGGCTGTCCAATGGGGGTGTCCGAGTCAGCTGCGTCCAGGAAGACCCCGGATGGGGGCCCGGTGAGTGGCATGCCCCCATCCAGGGTACCCTGGTAGGTGGGGTAGTGCTGACCAGAGACTCGAGTGGGTGCTGGAGGCCTCCTCGTTGTGAGCAGTAGATCCCAGAGGCTCTGGTCCACTTTGGGGGAGGTGGTGTTGGAGGGGTAGGTCCTGGGGCAGCAGGCCCCGCTGTGCCGGTTTTGGGGGGGTGCTTCCATACTCACTGCTCATCCCCTGGGTGACACTGGCTTCGGGACTGGACCAGAGCTTGGGGAGGGTTTCAGCTAGGAGTTTGCAAGAGGTTAAAGCAGGGAAAAGGGAAAAGGACTGGAGAGGAAGCGGACCGCGCAGTGAGCAGGCGGGGCCGCCGTGTCTGGAGGCACCGACTGGGCAGGCGGCCCGCGCTCTGCAGTCCCGGATTCTTTCCCGGCCACGCTCTCCCGCCGCCCTCTGAATGGGCCTCCGCGGAGGTGGCCGCCCCCGTCCCGCCCCGACCCCCCCGGGACGCCGGAACCCAGAGTCGCCCTGCCCCGGGGGTGGGGGACGCTGCTCACTCACAGGGCCGCCTGGGACAGCCCGCCGAGCGCCTTCCGCCTGGCCTACAACTTCCAGGGCCCTTCCATGGACTGAGCGGCGCCCCGCGCTGCCCAGGTAAGCGCTGCGCTCTCAGCCCCGCGGTCCGCCCACAAGGGGGCCCAGGCTGGAACCCGAACTCCCCAGCGGTGGGGGAGGGGGAAGGGGGGGG
>NC_048218.1:110839450-110860493 GCF_002007445.2 Ailuropoda melanoleuca | reverse complement strand
CAGCCCCATTTTTTTTTTTTTTTTTTTTTTTTTTTTTAGGGGGGAGGGGACGGGGGAGATGCAGAAACCTAGGGCCAGGGAGCCGGGGAGCCTGGACTTGGGAGGAGGTTGCCTCTCCCCGCGTCCCCTGTCACTTGGTGACAGCCCTCAGGGCCCTAAGACTCTGCTAGAGACGCCCCAGCCCCAGACCCCAGACGGAGGGCCCCTCCTTCCAGAAGAAAGCCATGCTTTGTCTTTGCGGAGACTCACTGGGGCAGACGAAAGCCTGCTTCACAGATGTGTGGCTTTTGGGAGCCGGGCTGCTTCCCAGCACAGCACATTCTTTTGCTAAAACCGAGAAAGCACGCCTGCCCCATTCCAGGGCTCTCCCGTCCGCCCCAGGGCCCAAGGGAGGTCGGCTGGCCCGGCCACAGAGGCCCTGGGCTGCACCCATGTGCTGCACCCTGGCTTCCTGGGAGAAGCAGGGCTGTCAGCGAGGGGGAAAGCAGGCGCCAGGAGCAACGTGGGGTTTCAGAATGAGGTGTACTGTTGTCCGAGCCGCTGTGGGAGCTGCCAGAGGGAGGACGTCTGAGGGAGCCCGGGACTTTAACACAAGACACGGAGTCATGACATAACCTGCTCACGTCATTATGTTGCCCGAGCCTGGCATGGGGAGGAGTGTCTGGGTCCCTCCCTGCATCTGCCCTCCAGCCTGGCCCAGGTGAGCCTGCAGGGCGTGGGCTGGTGCCTGGGACCGAGGGCCCACCTGGGGCCCCTTGCCCATAGGTCGTGTGTGCTCTAGCTGGAAGGATGGGGACGAGGAAGAGGAAGAGACCTCTGCGGTCTCTGGGAGAAAATGAAGCCCAAGCTGGTCAGCGGTCGCCTTCCGGTTCTTTCTGCCTGCAGGTTTCCACGTTCTCCCTCACGGCATGGCCCGAGTCCTCCTGTCCCTACTGGAGGCTCGTGTCGGGTCCCGCGTTCCCCGTGGTTTTAACGCAGTTCTTACACAGGAGTCGTTTCCAGTCAATTTCATGTGTGTATCGATAGATGAGAAGCCGGGTCACATGGCAATATTTTGGTGACACCGGAGGTGAGATTCGAGAGTTTTGGTCCATTGATTCCAGGAGAGAGAGAGAGAGGTCATTCCCTCCCTCCGTGGGTGTTGGTGGGCAGGTGGGGTCCCAGGCTGAAGACCTCATAGGCACTTGTGCCTTCTCAACGCAGCGGGGGGCAGGGGGACCCCCAGCACAGGCCCCTCGTCCTGCCCAAGCCGCATCCGGTTGTACTTGGGGGGAGGAGGCAGTAGGGTGGGGTGATCTTGCATTTAGGTTCTGACTTTGCAATCTCCCTGACGTGGGGCAGGGTAGCCTCGGGGACAGAACACAGCTTCCCAAGTTGCAGAGATGAGCTGGTCTCCCTTGACCTCGCCATTCAGAAGCTCTGTGTCCCCGTCTACAGCGCAGCGGTGATGGTTTGCACATGGAAACCTTTTCATGAGGATTAAATCCGGTGATGCCCACACGTGGCTTAGCCCAGCGCCGGGCATGTGGGGGTCAGTACTCCGTAAAAAACAGTTGTTACTCTGCTTTCTGTAGTTCTCTTTGTCAAGAAAGTTGGCATGCATTGTAAACCAGTTTTGAGAAATCTGATAACAGCCCTGGACATGCACATCAGCTAGGGCAGTGGTGCTCGGAGGGCAGGATGAAGACTGGGGTTCGAGGGTGACTGTCAGGTCTAGGCAGGCAGCTTACCCATTCGGGACCACTGGTGGATGCAGCGGCCACTCTGCCTTCTGTCCATCCTATGCTTCAGCGTCCCCTCCTTGTATTTGGAGAAAGCCGTAGAGTAACATCCGAGGGCATTAGGCCGCCCAGCTGATTGGAGTCAGGACGGTGGCCAAAGGATGTTTGGTGACAGGCGGAGGTTGGTGGCCCAGCTGGGATTGGTGCAAATTCCTCCCCACTCACTTTGCCTCTGGTCACCTGAGACCTGTCACTGCTGGCCTTCTCCCATGACATAAAGATAATGGGGTCACAGGGACAGTAAGAGCTGGGGTCCAGACCACCCCTCGCATGGACCACGCCCTTCCTGCTTCTCGTCCACACCCACTGATGCTTCCATCCTGCCAGGATGTAAGTTTACGAGCACTGGACGAAGGAATAGGGGAACCAGCGCAGCCTCCCATCATGCCACTAGCTAGCTGGCTACTGTCAGGCTGCAACTGTGTTCTCTGTCTGATGTTGGATGGGTGGTTAGTCTCAGGGAGAGCAGGTGGGACAGGTGAGCAGGTGCCAGGTGGACTAGATAAAGGAAAGTGAATATGAGTTTCACAGACTCAGTGGGAGAGAATAGGATTGGAGGAACCAGGGATGAGCTGGGTTTCCTGGGTGGCCGAGTGTAGACAGAGAAGCTTCTAGAATGCCTTGGAGCTCTTTGACAGTCCTGAGGGGGTAAGAAGAAGGGTCCCCCAAAGACAAGGTTTGGTCCTGGGAGATATGGGTCTTGGAGCCCCTCCTTGTGTGTGTTGTAGACCAAACGTGACACAGTCTGCCATCCCTTGTCCTTCCAGAAGGATGCAGCTGTCTAGCTGTCCTGTCCCCTGTGCTGTTTGTCTGCTTCCTGTCTTCAGCAGACTCGCAGCAGCCAGTGGGCTGGGGGAACGCAAGCCAGGAATCTGATGGTGGGGGTAGAAGAACTCTGGTAATAAAGTCACGTGCAGACTGTTGAAAATGACACTTGTCTTGTTCACGTGAGAACCTTTGAAAGTTTAATAGGAGACATTTAAAAAGATACAGTAAAGAAAAAGAAAGACCATGTTCCTGGATAGGAAGGTAATGCCATAGAGGTGTCAAATCTTACCAGACCCTCCCTCGTGTGTATTTGGTGTAATTCCAATCAAAACACCAACAGGTCTGTTTTAAGGGAACTCGGTAAAGGTGAAGTGATTTTGGAAGTCCTATAGTGAAGGATCTCGGTTAGCTGGGGTACCACTAGCAGAGGGGGCTTGCCAGGGAGCCAGTGAGCAGGGGCTGGACCAAGGATGGGCCAGTGATTGCTAGGGAGATGGAGGTGAACAGCGGACTCATAGTGCCTGGAAGTTTGGTTTGAGAAAAGTGGTTGCGGTCTGTGGGAAAGAGGGGCCGCTCTGCAGAGAGATCTGGGGCAGTTTCCCACGTGGACAAAAGCAAAGTGGGCCACTTTGTGCCATATGCATGAGTCACGTGCATGTGCAGCAGGGACCTGAATGTCAAGCAAGTTCTCCGTGGGGAGAGGGATGTGTGTGTTTCTCTGTTGGCTGCCCTGGGACAGAGAAACTGTTGGGACATCAGTGCTTCCTCCTTTTGGCCTCTTGGTTTCAGATGAAAAATCTGCCCACATTTGAATTGGCGTCCCCTGTGCAGGCTGCTTATAGGATGGACACCTTGGTCCCTGGCGTTCAGAAGCTTCATCACGATGGGTGGGTTTTCCTAGTGTTTATCCTGTTTGGGGATCATTCAGCTCCTTGAATCAAAGGTTGTGTCCTTGGCCAGCCTGGGGGGTTTTCTGATGTTGTTTCTTCTCACAACTTCACACCGGCTGTCCCTCTCCTTGTGGGTCTGTGGTGGCAACTGTGGGATCCTCTGTTATTGGCCCACGGGCCCCTGGACTTCTGCTTGTCTACTTCCAGTTTGTTTGGCTGTGTGCTCACCTGGGGTAAAATGCTCCTGCTGGCCCTTGAGTCCAGGATCCCCTCTCCATCAGCCCCGCTGCTGCTCACATTTCTTTTCCTGAATCTTCCAGTTCAATGATTTCCTTTTTTTTTTTTTTTGGTAACTTTTATGTCTTTGCTGAGATTTGGGTGTTTTTTTCTTTTTTTCATTTGTTTCAAGAGAATGCACTGTTGTTTGTTGGAGCATGGTTATGAGCCGCTGGAAAATCTTTGCCAGACAATTTCAGCACCTGCTTCATGTCGATGCAGTCATCATTCACTGCCCGCTCTCATACAAGTGACTTTCCTGGTCCTTGTGTGATGAGGGGGCTTTCCGTTTTATCCTGGGCTTCCTGAGACCACGTGAGGAGGCTCTGGGTATATGTAGTCTGGTCTCCTTTTTGTGGCGGTCAGCGCTCCTGGGGCCGTTCGCGGCCATGGGGTGTTGATGTTCACCTTCCCGCCAGCCCTGCCGTTCTGTCCCGAGACTGGCTGGGGGTGGAGGGCAGCAGCTTGCCGCTGGACCCTGCGGACGCCTCCCTGGAGGGGACATCCTAAGGGCCTCCTCCCTCCGGGAAGTGGGGGTGTTAGGAAGAATGAACTTTCTGCTTGGCTTTACTAAACCCACCATGTGAGGGTTTCCCTTGGTGTTGGGTTGGTTTGGTCTTTTGGCGAGGTGAGCAGGCTTTTCCCGGAGCTGTTTGGTCTCTGCCAGGTGATAGTTCCGTGACCTGTGGGAGGCAGCAAGGCGACCAGGTCCCTCAGGTCCCGAGTCTCCTAGGCAGCTGCCGTCTGTCCACCTGTCCAGGTCTCCCGTGCTGTGGTCGGGTGGCGCCCTGGGTGGAGTTGTACCGTGAGGCTCTGGGAGGGGTACGCTGCTCCCTCTGGGCTGGAACCACACGTTCCCAGCCTGGCTGTTTTTAGCATTGCTAATTTGGTAAACATGGGCTGTACAAACACCTCTTCTGTGCTGAGACTCGGGAACCCAAGGTGACCTAGGGACTTGAGTCACCAGTCAGAGAAGCGATCCATAGGCACCTAACGCATCCCACAGGAGTCAAGCAGATAAATCACGGTCTAAGCAGCAGGGGCATTTATTAGGCCTCCCAGAGTTGTATCCTGGGTGGAACGTGGAGCCTTGAGCTCGGGTTGGTGCCCTGTTTCCTGGTGCAGGCGGGGCTGGGCTAGAACGTGGGGAGAGTTTATAATGAAAAGGCTAAAAACGGAAGAATACCTGTGTTCCTTACCAGTGAGGGATATGCTGAGAGAGAAGGGGAGAGGCGTTCCCACGGCCAGAGCCCCAGGAGGAAAGCAGATGTTTCTAGAAGACACAGAGCCTTATCTTTTATCCCCTGGACAGGGGTCTGTGTGGCACCCAGAGGTCATCGCGGGGGGTGGCTGCGGGGTGCAGACCCCTTGATGACGCGCTGTCCGGAGCACACGCCTTGGGCGGCCTTACGTGGAGAGGGAACAGGGGGGCTCACTGGCTGCAAGTTTGGTCCAACTCTGACCGCGCCACAGATACCCTGCTTCTTTGTCCGCCTCTCAGTGCTGCCTCCTCTTCCAGGGCTTTCTGTTCTGGAGAGTTCTGTCCTCACGGGGAGGTACCACGTGGGCTCAGGCACAGGGGTTGTCAGACAAACCGTCGCTGGACTATTAAGACTGAGAAAATGGTAGCAGAAAACCATGGCGCCTCGTGTATTGAAAGATGTGCGCAGAGTTGAGGTTTCTGTGGGCACAGAGACGGGTGGGGAGCTGAGTCTCCGTGGGTCCGTGTCCCCACCTGCAGGACAGCCAGAGGCTGGCATGTGCAGAGCTGCCCTCTGTGGGGCACGTGGTGGCTCTGGCCCCCTCCCTGCAGCCTCTGCTAGGCCAGGAGGAGCCCCAGGGACCAGAGCAGCCTCCCTTCCCAAGGAAGGGTCTGTGGGGGGTCCACGGGAGGTCTCTGGGGGATCCCACGGGAGTCCGTGGGGAGTGTGTAGAAGGGTCTGTGGGTGGTCTGTGGGAGGGCCTAAGTGGGGGGGTGGGATCTATAGGGGGTCTGCACTGAGGTCCTCAGGGGAGTCTGTGGGGGGATCAGGGGGTGTCCTTAGGGGGGTCTGCAGGGGGGCTCTGGGCCAGGCCTCGGGGTGAACCAAGGCACCTGTGCCGAGGAGAGGCTTGCTGTCGGGTGAGGACCCCTTGGGCCTGGCATGGACGTTCAACCACCACGTATCGTTCCCCCAACTCATGTGCAGTTCCCGGCCTCCGTGCAGGTCCACACGTGCCCACCCACATGGCCCCACCAGTTTATGTTCTCCTTCCTTTAATCATAAGATTTGTTTTTTTTCTTTTCAGTTTCCCTTTTCTCTTGATTCTTGTCCGTTCCAACCTCAGCCTCCCGTGGGCCCCACTCAGGCGCCGGTGCCTAGGGGCCAGGCTGGCTCTCGCTTGCAGCCCCTAGGGCTGCTCGGGTTCCCATCTCCTCGCGTGTAGACGCAGAGAATCCCCTC
The DNA here is from genome assembly GCF_002007445.2 of Ailuropoda melanoleuca. Taxonomy (NCBI): domain Eukaryota; kingdom Metazoa; phylum Chordata; class Mammalia; order Carnivora; family Ursidae; genus Ailuropoda; species Ailuropoda melanoleuca. The sequence continues at coordinate 110,854,334 of NC_048218.1, read as the reverse complement.
CTTCCAGGAGGGCCGAGAGGGTCAGGAGTCACGGGGTCCCCGTCAGCCGTGATCGTTCTGTGTAAAGAGCGATGCGGGACACGAAGCCACACGCCCAGCTGCCTGGGGAGAACACTGTCTGGGAGCCTCCGACGAGGGGCCGCACGCCGGTACTCGGCCGTGGGTTTCCATCTGCCGTGTGTTTGGACAAAAGGAAATGTGCAGTTGGAGCATGTCACTCGTTGACGGGGGGACTTTGACCCTCCAATGGCTGGTTTCCTCCTCCCCCCACGTCGAGTGGTTTCTTGCGTCGCCTCCTGCAGAGGAGTCCTGGGAGAGGGCCAGACACATGTTGCCCGCTCTGCCGCGCGGCCGCCGCCGTCCAGCCTTGCCTTCTGTGGAAGGAGCGCCTGTCGCAGAGCTGGGGGTGCTCCAAGTCACCTCCTGAAGTGGTCCGTCCCTTGTTGCCTTCGGGGCAATTTTAACGCTTTCGTAGTGTTCGCACGTGCGCTACGTGAAGCCCAGCCCCGTTCCGGCTCTGCTGGTGCTCCGTGTGCGTGGGGTCGGACACTCCCCCGCAGGGGCGCCGGCGCATGACCAGTGGGGCCCTCGGAGTCCCTGCATGCCCATGAGGCCACCCCTGTGCCTAGAACACCAGGGACTGCGTTAGTGAAGACCCCTCGTGTGTCGCTGTGACCAGCCTGTACGTAGGAAATGGGAACCCAAGTGCACACGTAGGAGGGAAGGCAGCAGGGTCCAGGGAGCTGCCCTCTCTTCCCCTCGGAGGTTCCCCATGGCCCGCCAGGCTGCTGGGCTGCGTGACGAGGATGGGATGGCGGGCGCTGCGGACACTGTGCCGTGCCTGCGAGGTCGCCCGGAGCCCATGGGCAGGCGCTCGGCAGTGTTGGCCTGTGCCGCTGGGCATCTGCCGGAGGTCTCCTCCCGGGCCGGGCTTCTCCTCCTTCCATTTATGGTTCTTCATCGTGGATCGTTGTGAGCACCCTTCGCGTCCTCCCGAGAGAGCCCTCCGGGTAACCCTGAAGCCCACGCGGTCATTCTCAGCCTGCCGTTTCCAAAGAGGCGCGTCCCCTCATGCTGTGGGCTGAATCGTGTCCCTCGCCAAAAGTTCACATAACCCACAAACCTCAGAATGTGGCTGTATTCGGGGATAGGGCTTTTGGCGACGTGATTAGGGTGGCCCTAGTCTAGCATGACAGGAGTCCTCGTAAGTGGAGGAGATGACGCGGACATGCGTGGAGGGACGACCACGTGAGGACACAGGGAGGAGATGGCTGTCTGCACACCCAGGAGAGGCCTCGGGAGGGACTGGCCCTGCCACACCGGGATCTCAGACTTCCAGCCTCCAGGATGTGAGAAGCACATTCCTGCTGTTTAAGGCACCCGTCGGTGGTGTGTGTGGTCCCCCGAGCTGGCTGGTGCACCTGCTGTGTGGGAACACGGGGATCCCGCCCCAGGGAGGCCAGGTCCAGAGTGAAGGGGAGTGTGTTTTGCTGCAGAGCTGAGATTGGGAACCCGGGCGTGGTGCTGGAATCCCATGCAGCAGCCGGGGCGCGGGAGCTCCTGGCAGGTCAGCTCGGGACAGCACACATTCTGAGCGGTGTTTCGTGAGGAAGTGCCTCACAGATGGTCATTACTAGTAACATATTGATGCTTTCTGAAGAAAGCCTGTTTTTTCCCACAAAAACGTCTTCATGTCTCTGCTCGTGTTCTGAAGACAGCTTCACACCCTCGGCGACGGCAGGAACGCAAAGAGCTGCGTGGTGTTAACTGAGGCCGGGATTTCCAGCGCTGACCTAATGGGGTTTGTGGTCTTGGATCCTGTGGTCTCAGCGGGGGTGTAGGCGTGTTCTACCAGACTTAACACCAGACTTAACGGTTTCTGAAATTAGGGCAGAAGCCTCCCATTAGCTGTCGGGGGTCCCAGTTACCACCTGGGCTGGGGGCATAAAGGAGGCACGTCCCCAAATGCCAGGGGTTCTGGGAGATGAGCGTCCTAGAAGGATGCCTAGGATTTGTATCCATCCAATTTTGCACAGGAAATGGGGTTTTCCAGTCACAGCCAAGAGGCAGGTTCGTACCCCGGGCTCCACAAACGAGACTATGAATCTTCGCGGTGCAGTCGCGCTGGGAGGAAGCTGTCCTGCTGGTTGGAGGCTCCTTGGGGGCCACGTGTCATCGGTGGTCTTCACCGGGCTAAAGGGGCCTTTCCTCAGAAGGTCCGTGGCAGAGTTGAGCACAAAGCCTGTGTGCGTTTCCAGAGTAAAGCCTGATTGGCTGGGGATTGTGCCCGAGGCCAGAAAGCATCAAGATTTCTCTTCTGGGGGCCCGGCCCCATTGTGGGACTGGAATTATTCTGGGAACTTGGGACCCTCAACCAAACAGGTTACAGGGACAGCATCTTCACCGACAGACCTGGGCGGCGTCTGGTGGAGTCTGTGCGTCCTGCTAAGTTCCACCCATCTCTGTGTAAAGCCCGGGACGCCTGCCACGTCCTCGGCTGGCCCTCCGGCAGGTGCATAGGCTCCCCTCCACTTGCTGCCTCCTTCCCCCGGCGCCCTGTCCCCGGTGCCCGATGCCGTCTGCTGTAGGCATCCCTGTATACCTCGACTCCCACCCGAGGGGAAGCAGTTTCGAGGGAAAGATCTCCTATCAATGGGGCTGCTTGCTGCTGCAAGTGACCAGTCCCCCTGTGACTGGCGAACAGCACACGGAAGGAAGCCGTGGAGTCACTCACAGGAGCCCAAAGGCCTAGCCTGCACCTGTCCACCCTCGGATGAGGGGTAAAGCACAGCCTGGCCCATCAGCAATGGCATATTGTCAGCCCTAATAAGAAGGAGGGACATTTTGATGTGCACTACTCCATGGATGAGCCTTGAGGACAGAAGCCGGGCATGGAAACAAATAATGCATGGCTCCATGTGGGTGAGGTCCTACGAGGCGTCAGATCCATGGAGGCTGGAGGTGGGTGGTGAGTGCAGGGCTCGGGGAGGGGCTTGGGTCCGGGAGGAGACCCGTGGTGCCAAGTTGGACAGGGGGCTGCACAGTGTGGGTACCCCCAGCCGCTGCCCACCCGCCCACTTCTCAGCTGTGTGAGCGGCTCCCGGGCCCAGGCGCCGGTGGTCTCCATATCCTCAGGACCTCCAGCCACAGTGCCGTTCTCCCCTCAGCCCCGCAGAAGGAAGTGGTATGTTTCCCTGGGTGCGCACGCCAAAGCCGGTTTTTGTAAGACATTCAGTTTTGGCGGGTTGCTAAGGGGCCCCATGAGCACCTGAGAGCTTCTGAAGAGTACGGTCAGAACCTCTGAGTAGAAATGGGATGTGGTCAGGATCCCAGTTGCAGTGACCTGCTTTATCAGAACTCCTGCTTCTCGGTGGTGTCCCTGGGTGCGGGTAAGTCCAGTTTGGGGGGAAGGCGTCCCGGCAGGGTCACCCACCTGTGCCCCGACACGAGCCCTGACCCCAGGGCTGGCCGGGCGCCTCCTGCTCTGTAGGGGACAGGAGGGGTGGGGGGGTGAGAATGCCGGGTCCTTCTAGCAGAGGGAGCTACTTTACCTTGGGGGGGGCGTGGAGGGGGAGCATTCCTGCTTCTCACGGAAAACGCTGACCTTAGCCAGGGAGCACATTCACACTCCGTGGTTTTGACATGAAGGTTTATAAAAGAAAAAGCTCGAGACCGTCCGCATGGGGGCCATTCATTTCTTCCTCCTGTGTTTGCGGCGTATCCAAGGGGCTGCAGACATGTGAGTTCCACGTTTATCGAGAGAGATGCACGGTGTGTCTTTCCATTCTTTCAGGGGTTTTCCCTAAGTAGGTCTCATTATATCTGGCTGCCTGGCTGTCCTTCCTTTGCTTTCCAGAAGGTTGGGTAAATGGCCTGTTGTTTCTAGACAAATAACAGAAACATTCTAAGATTAAGGACTTCCTTTAAAAAAAAAAAATCACTGCTACCGAACTTCCCATACAAAGTCTTGGCTTTTTAAAAATAATAATTTAAATTTAGAGCTGAACAGACCCGAGAAGACATCTAAGCTGATGTTTGTCAGTGGGATTCTGCAGGTGGAGCACCGGACGGCCCCAGAGAGTGAGCATGTGGCCAGCGGTCCGTGACCTGTGGCCCCAGCACCTCGGGATCCGGGTGCCCCCTCCCCCACCGCCCCTATTGTCACATCTGGAAATACAACGCAGGAGCCCAAAACTGTGTTCATACTCATTCTGCAGAATTCTCTCAGTTTTCCGTAGTCCCAGGGTATGAGCCGGAGGGCAGGGGACGGACGTGGAAAAGTGGCTGCCAGATCGATACACATGGTGATAGATCGATACAGATCAATGGTAGATCCATGACTCCTCGTTGGAGATATGCACACTCGCTTCTAAAGGCTGACTGAGAAGATGCCTGCTTCTCATGGCCTGAAGGTCAGTCTGGGCGGTCAAACAGCAAACTCCATTTTCTTCTCTGGGATAGGCGAGTATCATCGTGACCCCCGCTAAATGTCATTTATCTGTCTTTAAAGACAACGTAAGTTTAATGGCAATCTGTTATTATGAACTGTAATCGAAGGATGATTGAGTCATTGTGGCCCATAAGGTTCTCTGTGTAGCGGGAAGATGGGGGCGTTGAGTTGGTTCCGACGTCACTCACCTGGGTGTTGTGCATTACGTGGCGGGCCCTGTGCGCACACGCGGACCTCAGCGTCTGGCCGGCTCCCGGCTGTGCAGGCAGCAAGCATGTGGGGTCCCCTTCCTCCCTCTGACTTACGTGTGATGTAAATCGTGGCTGGCGGAGAGCAGATGTTACCCCGCTTCCCACGGAACCTCCTGCAGCAGCTCCCGCGCGGTCTAAAAATAGACCTTTTGGAAAAGAGCCTGTGACCCTCTGTCACCCCTGCTCTGGGTAAAGGAAGTGCAGGAAGGGGAAGCCAAGGGGAGCCTGGGCCCGGAAGGTCCTGGAAGGTCTGGGAGCCCCGGAGGGAGAGGCACAATCACTCCCTCCCTCCCTCCCTCCTTCCTTCCCTTCCACCCTCCCTCCCCGCCCCGGTCCTCGGTTCCTGCAGGCGCCAGGACACCAGCTGGTGGAGGGAACCAGGAAGCCAGGGGCCTGCTTTCCAGACACTGACCATATTGGTGTCCTCTGGGTGTCAGCCGGAAAGGGGAAATGTGAGAATATGTCAGGAGGAGCACAAACGTGGTTTGCCTGGGGTATGCTGCAGACCTGCCGGGAGCAGGGTCCACACTGGCCCCCTTGTGGCCCCTAGCACCCCCTCGCATGGACACGTCCTGCCAGGGGACTGTGGCCGCAGGGAGAAGTCTGACCACCATGGCGGTGGTTGAGGCTGGCCGCTTACCGGGACACGGGAATGCCTGCCTGGCCACGCTCCCTCTGAGAGCCACACACGCCACTGCAGAGCGAAGCCTCCCCCGTGTCACCTGCGAGCCTCCCTCGCAGACAGGACACCTTGCCCGCTCTCCTCCTTCTGGGCCCACACTGAGCATGCGGACTCCGAGTGCGCGGAACGGGGCTGGGCCCAGGGACAGCCCATTTAGACATGTCCCCGTAACTGTGAATGGATGTGCAAGGTGAACAGTATCGGCCACACGCGTCCTGACTGCTGTCCCGGCTTGCGCTTCCTGTAATGAATGCCACCGTCCACGCGGAGGGTTTGAGGTCTGCAGCCCGATTCCTGGACCTGGCGCATTTATCTGCACTTGGACTCGTGTTTGCAGTGCCCTGCATGTCTGAGGATGGAGGCCGTGCCCCTTCTCCCCGAGGCCCTGCTCCTGCTGGGTGGATAGCGGGCCTGCAGCCCCGTGGTGGCTGCTGTCTGCGGCTCGCATGCGTGTCTGAGCACACAGAGGGGCCTGGCTCTGCGGGAGAAGTGGCCGGGAAGCCAGTGTCCCTGCACTGACGTCCTTGGCTGGCCCTTCTCCAGACTGAGGGTTAATTAAGTCCTGTCGCCTGGGGCAGGGAACCAGGCCCAGCCACGGCCCCAGCGTTGGTGCTGAGTTGTGAACAAAGCCACTTTCATGGGGAGCGCTGAGCTTGCTGTTTTCTGGAACAGGCGACAGGGTAACAGGAACAAAGCAGGACCTTATTTCCCTCCTGCCTCTTCTCCTCTGATGGTGATCGCAGGCGCCATGTGGGCGTGGCATGGGATTCCCAGGATCGCAGGGGACACGGGAGCGGGCAGCCCCTGTGGCTGCAGCAGGACCCCTGAGAGCGCTGTCAGTCACCCACTGTGGGCTTGACTGAGAAACAGTCCTTCTGACCCTGAAGTTCAGTCCTGCTCCTTGGCCTGGGGGTGATGAGGACGTGCACCCTGACTCCTCGGGGCCAGGCCCACATCCTGCCCTGGACTCTTTCCTTTTACTTCTGAGTCACTGCGAACTCATTCATTAATTCATAGCAGGTGCAAGAAGCTCCCAGGAGCGCCAGCCCAGTGGTGGGGCCCCAGCTGGGAGCACAGAGCCCTGGGATGCTGCACTCACTCCCATGGCATTCGCTTGGTTTATTGCAAACCCACCTACTTCCAGGTTCCCATCGAAAGTGCTTCCTCCAGGAAGCCTTCCAGCTGCCCCCAGGCAGAAGGAGAGTCTCCTTCAGGTGCCTATGAAACTCACAGGCTGCCGTTCTGGCGACATGCTCACCTGGAGGCCAGCAGCCAGCGCCGTGCTCACAGGTGGTTGGCGCTCAGTAGCTCTATCTTACGTGGGCAGGGGACACAGGGACACGCTAACTGCCGATGTTGTTTTACTTCCAAGAAGACAATTTCAGGGGGAGGGAAGCTCCTCGAATCCTTGTTTTCCCATCCCAGCTTCACTTGACAGGATTGGAGGGTGGACTTTGCAGCCCATCCAGTTGGCTGATTAATTCAAGAAACTTTATTTTATTTTGAGAGAGAGTGGGGAGGGCCAGAGGGAGGGAGAGAGAGAGAGAGAGAGAGAGAGAGACTGTCCAGCAGACTCCCTGCTCAGCAAAGAGCCCAACGCAGGGCTCTATCCCACGGCTCTGAGATCAAGACCTGAGCCAGAACCAAGAGTCGGACGCTCAACCGATGGAGCCCCCAGGTGGCCTAAGCAGCGTGTATTTTGGAAGGTTTTCTGTGGAAGGTCATACTGGCGTGTGGGGCGCCTCCCCATCGGGAGTAAGACCACACTGCCCCAGGGCTTTGGACGTGCAAGAGGCATGTGTGCATATCAGGTGCAGCCCTGTTGACCACGGGCATCCGTGTGGACACAGGAGGCAGTGCCCGCCCCCGGGGTCTCACGGTGTGGTTTGTACAAAGGCGACGTTAGCACTGCGCTTTTCTGTAAAGACGCGTTTACCGAGTGTTTAAAACGTGAACACTGAAGTTGGCTCCCCACTTCCTCCCAGATTGGACAAGGTGCTGTTTCAAAGTTTGTCTTTGATTTTCATCACTTTTACTATTGAGTGAATGTGTATAGTTTTCTGTTTACTTATCTTGCTTCGATTTCATGGATTTTTTTCCTGAACCTGTGGGTTGATTTCTTTAGTGCGTTTGGGGGAATTCTCAGTAAATACCCTTCCCGGGTTTGCTTGAGCCTCATTCCATCCCCCATCCCTCCTTGGCCCCTGTTGTATGTGTGTTAGAATTGCTCACCATGCCCCACGCGGCGTTGTTCCCTTCCCTGTATTCCGTACCTTTCCTGCCAGTGCTTCCAGCTCGATACTCCTCTGACTTACCCCAGCTCGCACGTCAGCATCTCCACCGCGCCGTCTGCTGATGGAATCGTTGGCCTTCTGCTTCGTTTCATTAATTTTGTTCTCATGTCATCCGAGGATTTCCACTCAGTTATTCTTAATGCACTCCAGTTCTGTGAAATTCTCTTATGTTTTTCTGAAACGTTTTCCATTTACTTATTTTCTTTTTTTTTTTTNCCATCCCCCATCCCTCCTTGGCCCCTGTTGTATGTGTGTTAGAATTGCTCACCATGCCCCACGCGGCGTTGTTCCCTTCCCTGTATTCCGTACCTTTCCTGCCAGTGCTTCCAGCTCGATACTCCTCTGACTTGCCCCAGCTCGCACGTCAGCATCTCCACCGCGCCGTCTGCTGATGGAATCGTTGGCCTTCTGCTTCGTTTCATTAATTTTGTTCTCATGTCATCCGAGGATTTCCACTCAGTTATTCTTAATGCACTCCAGTTCTGTGAAATTCTCTTATGTTTTTCTGAAACGTTTTCCATTTACTTATTTTCTTTTTTTTTTTTTTAAAGATTTTATTTATTTATTTGACAGAGATAGAGACAGCCAGCGAGAGAGGGAACACAAGCAGGGGGAGTGGGAGAGGAAGAAACAGGCTCACAGCAGAAGAGCCTGATGTGGGGCTCGATCCCATAACGCCGGGATCACGCCCTGAGCCGAAGGCAGACGCTTAACCGCTGTGCCACCCAGGCGCCCCTCCATTTACTTATTTTCAAGTGTGTGTCTTTTAACTCCAAGGCGTGTATAGCTGTGGCTGTTCTCCCCCTTTTTTTTCTTTGTCTTTGTTTTCATTTTTTTGTTCTGGTGCCTGTTACTAGCATGCCTGGTCAGTTTTTTAAATTAAATATTTGAATTGTGTCCGAAAATTACAGATAAAGAGATAGATAGAAAGATAGATGGGTGGATGGATGGATGGGTGGATGGATGAGTGTATCAGTCCGTTGATCCATGTTAGATAGAGGCAGGCTCTGGAGGGTGATTTTTACTTCCAGACAGGGAGATGTTCTCCAGGGCAGACTACTGAGATCTGGGGGCGGGGGGTGCATCTGTTCTTGGCGCTGGTATTCCCACAGTGTAGCCTTCAGGGCCTCACCGTGAATCCTGGGTAGGTGCCTTGGGCTCCCCGGTTGTTTTTCGGCCCCACCAGGAAACTGCCCAAATCCCTGCTTATTCTGTGGCTCTTTATCAGCCACTTTGGTCTCAGTTCCAGACGTTTCGCTCGGTTTTCCGAGCTGAGGAGTTGGAAACGCCGGCAGGGGAGGCTGTGCTCAGAGTGGGGCTTCCCTTCCCTCAAGTCCTGGCTGCCCACTCAGCCTCAGTTTTTATTTCTGCAGCTCATCAGTGGGGTTTCCACAGTCCTGACCACAGGCTAAGGTCCAGCCTCTAATCCACGTACTGCCAAGTGGGTCTGCGGCCGGGACGTGTGACTCGCTCAAAGCCGCCCCTTTCCCGGAAATGAGTAATATGAGAGAGGTGGAATTTTTAAAAACTTCACCATGCTTTTATCCACCCTCCCTTGTTCTGAAGCAGAAACCCAAATACCCTATATTTCTTACAGTGTTATTTTATCGACCCTGCTAGATTTGTCCAGTTCTTAAAGCTGAGTTTAAAAAAAAAAAAAGGAAAGAAAAGGCAAGATTTAAAAAATATCCAGAAATAATGGCGATGCTGGGCCTCAAGCAGAGGCGCATTTTGTCGGGAGTGTATAAAATTCGGTGGAGTGTGTGGGCTTGGCCTCTCATGCCCCGAGCGACAGGGCCCGGGCCAGGATCTATGCCCCTTGCTGGGGCGAGGACACCAGCCGGCAGGGCCGTGTGGGAGGTGGGACGTGTACCAGCAAGCTCACGGCCCAGGGTGTGGGCCAGGCTACCAGCTCAGGACAGATGGAGCTTAAGTGCCCACCCAGCCGTAGCCACGGGGCCTGCTCTTTCTGGAAAGTGGGTCTTCTCTGTGAGCGTCTCCTGCTGGCATGCAGAGCGAAGGCCTGGCCCTTCTGAAGTGGGAGCTGGCCTGCAGGCTGGGCAGGATCAGTCCGTCAGTACACTGGCCTTTGGGGGGTGACTCTGTGTGGGTTGCACCCCCTTGTCCTTGCAGACGATCTTTGCAAGATGCCGCTCAGCTTGCCTAGCGTGCCGGAGCCCGGCGCGGGGCGTGTGGTCCGCGTCCTGTGTTTGGGGAGTGTGCTGGGCAGGAGTGACCCACACGTGGTGGAATCAGGACCCTCATCTGTAGCACGCCTCTTCAGAAGGGACCCCGTTCCTTCCAGGACAGAGACCAGGCCCGTAAGAGAGTCTCCACTCTTTTCTCTGCTGCAGATACTCGAGGCTGTGCTGAGATCCTGCATCGTGCGGTGGGGATGTCCGAGAGCCCCGTGGGGCCCAAACCTGCGACACTCCGGGCCGACATGCCGGCGGCACCTGCCTTTCAGCGGGCGTTCACGTCCTCCTGCACCATCTCCAGCAGTAGCCCTGGCCAGCGGCGGGACAGGTAGGGAGACGGGCCCTTGAACGCAGCACAGACTGCTCCCGCAGACCCCGACCGCAGGCCCCGGGAAGGGAGGGCGGGGGGCTCAACCTGCAGCTGACACCTGGCTGCTATTGATAATGGTCACTCTTCAGAAATACAATCACAGATACAAATTCTGGAGACTTTACCCCTCCCAGTGTGGACAGGCCGAGAGCTCAGGGACCACATGGGCAGGTGGAGTCTGGGGACACTGGCCAGTTAAGGACCGGGCATCTATGACCACGTGGTCTGAGCTGAGGCTGGAGCAGGGGTGCAGGGGGCCGGCCGGGGCTTAGTCTCCCTTGGCGGCCAGGCCAGGGGACTCCCGACTGGATGGAAGGGCAGGCAGGCATATGGTGGTGGCCTTGGGGATGTGGAAGTTGTGCCAGTGTTCAGGAAAGTGCGGGGACACCGCTCGGGATTGGGAGAGCAGAAGGGGGGGATGCAGAAGGAGATGTTGTGTCGGTGCTTGGCGAGGGACGTCCACTGAGCCGCTGCACGGGCCCAGCGTAGGAACGGCTCCTGAGCGGCTCCCTTGTGCAAGGACATGGTGCATCCCAGTTCACCCTCCGCATTCTGCCTCCTGACTCTTTACAAGGGGGCTCAGCTAAGGATGTCCCACACAGAGCCCAAAGTGTTTGCTAGTGAGGTGTGTGTGTGATGTGGTGGCTTGGCGGCTGACTTTCTGGGCTTCTAACCCTACGGTACTTTCTGATGCCCTCGATCTGGGAATTTCCAATTTTGGATGGTAACTTCTCATCTTCTTTTTTTTTTTAAAAAAAAAACCTGTATTTTATTTTATTTTTTTTAAGTAGGCTCTGTGCCCAGCGTGGAGCCCAATGCAAGGCTTGAACTCACAACGCTGAGATCAAGACCTGAGCTGAGATGAAGTCCTGGCTGCTTAGCCCACTGAGTCCCCGAGGCCCCAACTTCTCATGTTCTTACTGGGAGCCCTTAATCAGCTGGGTATCCAGCAAGCACTTAGGGAAACTGAGTAGGGCGTCCATGTTAGTTCTTGGGGGAGGAGGAAGAAGAAAGTAGGGACACGGTCTGTACCCAGGGAATGATGTTCTGCCAGGAGCAGCACACGGTGAACTGCGTGGTTGATGTCGGAGGGAGGGATGCAGGGACTCGGGCTGCGAGATGGACCCAGGACCATGGTTGAGTTTTGTCTCGAGTGGAAGGGCCCTTTGCTGGATGAGAAGCGAGGAAGGAGGGGCCAGGGCAGGTGTTAATCGGCGTGAGGGGCTGAGCATCTGGTATGCAGTGATGCGGGAGGTTAGAACGGCAGGTCTGACTGCTGATATCTTGGGGCAAGCCTCAGCACCAGTGTCCCAACCCTGTCTTCACCACCTGGGGGACCCTTGCTGATCTCGGGGCACCTTCTGATCATTGTGTCTTTCCCACAGCCCTTCGTCTGCTGAGCTCCCGTGGGTGGAGAGCAGCCCCAAAGCCACGCTGGCCCTGCTAGGGAGCAGCCGGCCAGCAGGAAGCCTCCTCGGCGCCGGAGAGTTCCCCAGCCCCGGCCCCGACGGCCCTGGGCGGCCCCACCTCCCGCCCGTGGAGCTCCAGTCCTCTTTCCACAACCACGAGCTGTCCCTGGCAGAGCCCCCCGAGGCTCTGGGCCCCCCGAGTGGCCAGGCCTTCCTGAGCTTCGGCACGGCCCCCGTGGGAAGCGGCCTTCCCCCCGGGGAGGACCCGGGGCCCTTGCTGGCCCATTCCCATGGAGCACCCCAGGCCCCCGGCACCCCGCGGACGGCAGCGGCAGCGGCTGACAATGGTTTCCTGTCCCACGGCTTTCTCACGGTGACGCCTGGCCACAGCGGCCATCACAGCCCGGTCCTGCCGGGCCAGGGCCTGAGCCTGCCCGGGCAGCCGCCCCTTCCCGAGAAGAAGCGAGCCTCAGAGGGGGACCGATCTCTGGGTTCGGCCTCCCCGTCCTCCAGCGGCTTCTCCAGCCCACACAGCGGGAGCACCGTGAGCATCCCATTCCCAAACGTCCTCCCGGACTTCCCCAAGCCCTTGGAGGCTGCAGCGCCCTCCCCAGGTAGGCACATGTCAGCGGGTGGCGGGCACCCCCGTGTGCGTTCACTCAGCGGCAGGGGGGCCCTGGGATTTCCGGGCAGCGCCTTGAGAGCGAAGCCCAGAGCTGTCCATTGGGGTCTTTTCCTCGTTATTCTCCGTTCCCCTCTGCTCTGTGCTCACCCACATCGGCTTCTGTTTCTCCCGCCACCCGGAATCCTCGTTCTTCAAAAATAACTTCTCTTTCTGGAATTCAGTGAATCCTTTCAAAATTGAATGCAATATTTCAAACGTGTACGAATAAGATCCTGACACGAGGAGGTCACACCACGCTGCTCCGCTGGCTTCCGTCTGCGAGAGCCGCCCGGCGCTGGCCGTGTGTCGCGCCGTCTGTGCTCTGTGCATCCAGAAGCACCTGCTCCCTGCCGCGCCCCAGCCGGTTCCCACGGATTAGAGAGAGCGCGCTTTCCCGGAGACACACTATCCTCGCCCCGGGTTGGACTTTGAGCTTTGGGTTCCCTGCAAGGTGAGAGGTTGCAATAAAATGTCCAGAGTGACTGTTTTTACATTCTCTTTTACAGATAATCTGGGTGATAAGCACGTGTCCGTGAACTTTGTCCAAGACACATCCAAATTCTGGTACAAGGCGGATATCTCCAGAGAGCAAGGTGCGTGGGCAGGACGGGACCCCAGGGTGGGGACGTCCGAGGGTCACGGCCTTGGGATGAAGGGTTAGAGCTGACACCTTGTTATACACCCCTGCGGAAAATGCAATGGATTGTCCCAGGAAGGTGTTCCCCATCCCCATCCGGGCCCTGAGCCGCATGGCCGACGGTCAGGAGGAAGGACAGAGGTCTCTCCAGCACCCTGGCTTCTGTGCACCTGCGTTTGTCCAGGGTGGACAGACATGTGCTATTAAGGGGGCGTGTGTTGGATGTGAACGCATGCCTCATGTGTGAGCTCCTGCCCCATGTCTGCACGCGAGCTCCTGCCCCAGGGCAGCTGGCAAACATCTTACGTCGTTAGTTTATTTGAGCAGCTAATGCTACTTCTTCCCAGAGGACGAATAGAAGAGGGGTCCAGGAGGGGTGTGGTCCCACAAGGCAGCCCCGGGGGCGAGTAGCTGTCATCCGCAGCAGGATTCGTGGGGTTGCTGCAACATGCTGGTCCTCCCCAGAGGTCCTCCCACAGGAAACCTGGGGACTGCTGGCAGGCGTGGGGCTGAGCCGGGGACAATGTGCTTTGGAGCCCAGAGGAGGGATGCACAGCGCAGCCCCCGTCATCCCATGTCGTCCTGAGGCTTATTTCCCAACCTGCCTGGAGAGAAAGAGTTAAGTGGCTGGCAAACAGCACTGTTCAGCTTTCTCTTTGGAATTCTTCTATTCAATTAAGTAGCTCATAAAAATGGTAAGAATGTGCCTTTCTTCCCCTGAGCTCAAGGAACCTATTGTCATGTTTCATGGGGGGAGCCCGTGGCCCGGAGAGACCTCCAATTCCCTGAATTGGCCTTTGTGGCCATGCTGCTCAGCTTGGGTCTGGGCTTTGCATGGCCAAGTGCTGCGTCCTTGTCCCCCGTCCCTGCCCGTAGCACAGGAACCACCAGGGTGGAGGCTGTGAGCCCAGTGCCCCAGTGCCTCGTCCAGCTGGAGGGGTGAGAAGGGCCTGTGACATGTTCCAGAACATTCTGTGCAGACCACCTACTCTGCTAGCGCAGTGCCTGGCCGGGGCTGGCAGGCTGGGCGAGCTGCCAGAGCAGCTGGGGCTACGCTTCAGAGGCAGGTGGCGAGCGCCAGGCGGTCCCTGCAGGACAGATGTAGCCCACCTCGCTGGGTTCTGGAGGGTTCGCTGTGGGAGGCACCCGATAGACACGTGCGGGGTGGTAGGCGTTCCCGCTGCCATTTGCCTCCTCTGAGCCACACGGTTGCAGATACTTCTTTGAGTAGACCCCATCTCAGAATAGCTACCATGAGTGCTGGGTGTGGATTTTTCCAGTGGGGTTGTAGGGGTGTGAATTCCTCCATTTCCACGTCATTTTGTGTAGAGGACGCCCACCCAGACTAATGTTATCTTGGGTTCGCCACCTTCTCCAAATGGCAGAAAGCTACCCGTGGGTTTGGCTTTGTCTGTGTTTAACTGTCGGGATGTGCCTTTTTCTGGAAAAGCTAGTGACGTTTCAGGGGCACACAGGAGGAACAGAAAGTAAGGTAGCGTTTTTGGGGATGCAGCTGGCCCCATATCCCTGTGGCAGGGCTGATTCCTCGGGATCTTTCCTAAGCCAAATGTAAAAATGCCTCAGGAGGGAACGCGGCCACCGGGTAGAGTGGAGATGGAATAGAGCTGTGTTTGCAGACGCCGCTCGGCTCTGAAAACACCAGCAGCGGGAGGCGGTTGGGGATGTGGCCGCTGACTCCACCGACCTCACAGGGGAATGTGAGGCCCCCATGGGGCAGGGCCTCGTCCTGCGGGACGGGTCCCTCTCAGTCTGGTTCGGAACAGCGTCTGACATGAACCTCAAGCTCTCCTCTTCGGGCAGCCCCGGCCTCTGCTCCGTCTGTGGCCTGTGACGTCTGTCTCCCCAAACCCAGCAAAATAAGATTATGACGTTAAAAGGGAAATCCAAAAGCGCTGGTGAGGCATATCG
>NC_048218.1:110825969-110837221 GCF_002007445.2 Ailuropoda melanoleuca | reverse complement strand
CCTGCCGGGCCAGGGCCTGAGCCTGCCTGGGCAGCCGCCCCTTCCCGAGAAGAAGCGAGCCTCAGAGGGGGACCGATCTCTGGGTTCGGCCTCCCCGTCCTCCAGCGGCTTCTCCAGCCCACACAGCGGGAGCACCGTGAGCATCCCATTCCCAAACGTCCTCCCGGACTTCCCCAAGCCCTTGGAGGCTGCAGCGCCCTCCCCAGGTAGGCACATGTCAGCGGGTGGCGGGCACCCCCGTGTGCGTTCACTCAGCGGCAGGGGGGCCCTGGGATTTCCGGGCAGCGCCTTGAGAGCGAAGCCCAGAGCTGTCCATTGGGGTCTTTTCCTCGTTATTCTCCGTTCCCCTCTGCTCTGTGCTCACCCACATCGGCTTCTGTTTCTCCCGCCACCCGGAATCCTCGTTCTTCAAAAATAACTTCTCTTTCTGGAATTCAGTGAATCCTTTCAAAATTGAATGCAATATTTCAAACGTGTACGAATAAGATCCTGACACGAGGAGGTCACACCACGCTGCTCCGCTGGCTTCCGTCTGCGAGAGCCGCCCGGCGCTGGCCGTGTGTCGCGCCGTCTGTGCTCTGTGCATCCAGAAGCACCTGCTCCCTGCCGCGCCCCAGCCGGTTCCCACGGATTAGAGAGAGCGCGCTTTCCCGGAGACACACTATCCTCGCCCCGGGTTGGACTTTGAGCTTTGGGTTCCCTGCAAGGTGAGAGGTTGCAATAAAATGTCCAGAGTGACTGTTTTTACATTCTCTTTTACAGATAATCTGGGTGATAAGCACGTGTCCGTGAACTTTGTCCAAGACACATCCAAATTCTGGTACAAGGCGGATATCTCCAGAGAGCAAGGTGCGTGGGCAGGACGGGACCCCAGGGTGGGGACGTCCGAGGGTCACGGCCTTGGGATGAAGGGTTAGAGCTGACACCTTGTTATACACCCCTGCGGAAAATGCAATGGATTGTCCCAGGAAGGTGTTCCCCATCCCCATCCGGGCCCTGAGCCGCATGGCCGACGGTCAGGAGGAAGGACAGAGGTCTCTCCAGCACCCTGGCTTCTGTGCACCTGCGTTTGTCCAGGGTGGACAGACACGTGCTATTAAGGGGGCGTGTGTTGGATGTGAACGCATGCCTCATGTGTGAGCTCCTGTCCCATGTCTGCACGCGAGCTCCTGCCCCAGGGCAGCTGGCAAACATCTTACGTCGTTAGTTTATTTGAGCAGCTAATGCTACTTCTTCCCAGAGGACGAATAGAAGAGGGGTCCAGGAGGGGTGTGGTCCCACAAGGCAGCCCCGGGGGCGAGTAGCTGTCATCCGCAGCAGGATTCGTGGGGTTGCTGCAACATGCTGGTCCTCCCCAGAGGTCCTCCCACAGGAAACCTGGGGACTGCTGGCAGGCGTGGGGCTGAGCTGGGGACAATGTGCTTTGGAGCCCGGAGGAGGGATGCACAGCGCAGCCCCCGTCATCCCATGTCGTCCTGAGGCTTATTTCCCAACCTGCCTGGAGAGAAAGAGTTAAGTGGCTGGCAAACAGCACTGTTCAGCTTTCTCTTTGGAATTCTTCTATTCAATTAAGTAGCTCATAAAAATGGTAAGAATGTGCCTTTCTTCCCCTGAGCTCAAGGAACCTATTGTCATGTTTCATGGGGGGAGCCCGTGGCCCGGAGAGACCTCCAATTCCCTGAATTGGCCTTTGTGGCCATGCTGCTCAGCTTGGGTCTGGGCTTTGCATGGCCAAGTGCTGCGTCCTTGTCCCCCGTCCCTGCCCGTAGCACAGGAACCACCAGGGTGGAGGCTGTGAGCCCAGTGCCCCAGTGCCTCGTCCAGCTGGAGGGGTGAGAAGGGCCTGTGACATGTTCCAGAACATTCTGTGCAGACCACCTACTCTGCTAGCGCAGTGCCTGGCCGGGGCTGGCAGGCTGGGCGAGCTGCCAGAGCAGCTGGGGCTACGCTTCAGAGGCAGGTGGCGAGCGCCAGGCGGTCCCTGCAGGACAGATGTAGCCCACCTCGCTGGGTTCTGGAGGGTTCGCTGTGGGAGGCACCCGATAGACACATGCGGGGTGGTAGGCGTTCCCGCTGCCATTTGCCTCCTCTGAGCCACACGGTTGCAGATACTTCTTTGAGTAGACCCCATCTCAGAATAGCTACCATGAGTGCTGGGTGTGGATTTTTCCAGTGGGGTTGTAGGGGTGTGAATTCCTCCATTTCCACGTCATTTTGTGTAGAGGACGCCCACCCAGACTAATGTTATCTTGGGTTCGCCACCTTCTCCAAATGGCAGAAAGCTACCCGTGGGTTTGGCTTTGTCTGTGTTTAACTGTCGGGATGTGCCTTTTTCTGGAAAAGCTATAGTGACGTTTCAGGGGCACACAGGAGGAACAGAAAGTAAGGTAGCGTTTTTGGGGATGCAGCTGGCCCCATATCCCTGTGGCAGGGCTGATTCCTCGGGATCTTTCCTAAGCCAAATGTAAAAATGCCTCAGGAGGGAACGCGGCCACCGGGTAGAGTGGAGATGGAATAGAGCTGTGTTTGCAGACGCCGCTCGGCTCTGAAAACACCAGCAGCGGGAGGCGGTTGGGGATGTGGCCGCTGACTCCACCGACCTCACAGGGGAATGTGAGGCCCCCATGGGGCAGGGCCTCGTCCTGCGGGACGGGTCCCTCTCAGTCTGGTTCGGAACAGCGTCTGACATGAACCTCAAGCTCTCCTCTTCGGGCAGCCCCGGCCTCTGCTCCGTCTGTGGCCTGTGACGTCTGTCTCCCCAAACCCAGCAAAATAAGATTATGACGTTAAAAGGGAAATCCAAAAGCGCTGGTGAGGCATATCGNCTCGTTATTCTCCGTTCCCCTCTGCTCTGTGCTCACCCACATCAGCTTCTGTTTCTCCCGCCACCCGGAATCCTCGTTCTTCAAAAATAACTTCTCTTTCTGGAATTCAGTGAATCCTTTCAAAATTGAATGCAATATTTCAAACGTGTACGAATAAGATCCTGACACGAGGAGGTCACACCACGCTGCTCCGCTGGCTTCCGTCTGCGAGAGCCGCCCGGCGCTGGCCGTGTGTCGCGCCGTCTGTGCTCTGTGCATCCAGAAGCACCTGCTCCCTGCCGCGCCCCAGCCGGTTCCCACGGATTAGAGAGAGCGCGCTTTCCCGGAGACACACTATCCTCGCCCCGGGTTGGACTTTGAGCTTTGGGTTCCCTGCAAGGTGAGAGGTTGCAATAAAATGTCCAGAGTGACTGTTTTTACATTCTCTTTTACAGATAATCTGGGTGATAAGCACGTGTCCGTGAACTTTGTCCAAGACACATCCAAATTCTGGTACAAGGCGGATATCTCCAGAGAGCAAGGTGCGTGGGCAGGACGGGACCCCAGGGTGGGGACGTCCGAGGGTCACGGCCTTGGGATGAAGGGTTAGAGCTGACACCTTGTTATACACCCCTGCGGAAAATGCAATGGATTGTCCCAGGAAGGTGTTCCCCATCCCCATCCGGGCCCTGAGCCGCATGGCCGACGGTCAGGAGGAAGGACAGAGGTCTCTCCAGCACCCTGGCTTCTGTGCACCTGCGTTTGTCCAGGGTGGACAGACATGTGCTATTAAGGGGGCGTGTGTTGGATGTGAACGCATGCCTCATGTGTGAGCTCCTGCCCCATGTCTGCACGCGAGCTCCTGCCCCAGGGCAGCTGGCAAACATCTTACGTCGTTAGTTTATTTGAGCAGCTAATGCTACTTCTTCCCAGAGGACGAATAGAAGAGGGGTCCAGGAGGGGTTTGGTCCCACAAGGCAGCCCCGGGGGCGAGTAGCTGTCATCCGCAGCAGGATTCGTGGGGTCACTGCAACATGCTGGTCCTCCCCAGAGGTCCTCCCACAGGAAACCTGGGGACTGCTGGCAGGCGTGGGGCTGAGCTGGGGACAATGTGCTTTGGAGCCCGGAGGAGGGATGCACAGCGCAGCCCCCGTCATCCCATGTCGTCCTGAGGCTTATTTCCCAACCTGCCTGGAGAGAAAGAGTTAAGTGGCTGGCAAACAGCACTGTTCAGCTTTCTCTTTGGAATTCTTCTATTCAATTAAGTAGCTCATAAAAATGGTAAGAATGTGCCTTTCTTCCCCTGAGCTCAAGGAACCTATTGTCATGTTTCATGGGGGGAGCCCGTGGCCCGGAGAGACCTCCAATTCCCTGAATTGGCCTTTGTGGCCATGCTGCTCAGCTTGGGTCTGGGCTTTGCATGGCCAAGTGCTGCGTCCTTGTCCCCCGTCCCTGCCCGTAGCACAGGAACCACCAGGGTGGAGGCTGTGAGCCCAGTGCCCCAGTGCCTCGTCCAGCTGGAGGGGTGAGAAGGGCCTGTGACATGTTCCAGAACATTCTGTGCAGACCACCTACTCTGCTAGCGCAGTGCCTGGCCGGGGCTGGCAGGCTGGGCGAGCTGCCAGAGCAGCTGGGGCTACGCTTCAGAGGCAGGTGGCGAGCGCCAGGCGGTCCCTGCAGGACAGATGTAGCCCACCTCGCTGGGTTCTGGAGGGTTCGCTGTGGGAGGCACCCGATAGACACGTGCGGGGTGGTAGGCGTTCCCGCTGCCATTTGCCTCCTCTGAGCCACACGGTTGCAGATACTTCTTTGAGTAGACCCCATCTCAGAATAGCTACCATGAGTGCTGGGTGTGGATTTTTCCAGTGGGGTTGTAGGGGTGTGAATTCCTCCATTTCCACGTTATTTTGTGTAGAGGACGCCCACCCAGACTAATGTTATCTTGGGTTCGCCACCTTCTCCAAATGGCAGAAAGCTACCCGTGGGTTTGGCTTTGTCTGTGTTTAACTGTCGGGATGTGCCTTTTTCTGGAAAAGCTATAGTGACGTTTCAGGGGCACACAGGAGGAACAGAAAGTAAGGTAGCGTTTTTGGGGATGCAGCTGGCCCCATATCCCTGTGGCAGGGCTGATTCCTCGGGATCTTTCCTAAGCCAAATGTAAAAATGCCTCAGGAGGGAACGCGGCCACCGGGTAGAGTGGAGATGGAATAGAGCTGTGTTTGCAGACGCCGCTCGGCTCTGAAAACACCAGCAGCGGGAGGCGGTTGGGGATGTGGCCGCTGACTCCACCGACCTCACAGGGGAATGTGAGGCCCCCATGGGGCAGGGCCTCGTCCTGCGGGACGGGTCCCTCTCAGTCTGGTTCGGAACAGCGTCTGACATGAACCTCAAGCTCTCCTCTTCGGGCAGCCCCGGCCTCTGCTCCGTCTGTGGCCTGTGACGTCTGTCTCCCCAAACCCAGCAAAATAAGATTATGACGTTAAAAGGGAAATCCAAAAGCGCTGGTGAGGCATATCGTGATTGAAAACATGTTATTCTATCACAGATCTTTTCCCTACGTCAACAGAAAAATGCACAGTCAGTTCCCAGATGCAGACACCTGCTACGAGCAGAAGCCTGCAGGGGTTCGTGGGTGGGTCCTTGTGCCCACGCACGCTCACCTCCCCACCNTCACACTCACCTCCCCACCAGCCCCAGTGCCCTTGTGCATGGTCCGTGAGGTCAAGTGCAGGCCCCCCCAGGGCTGCACCAAACCTGCCCCCCTTCCAGAGAGCCGTGCCCTCCCACCTGCGTGCATTTTGGCAGTGTCTGCCCCGTGTCCGCGTCCTGCCCATGAGCAAAGCCACGGGGCCACGAGAAAGAAGGCCGGTGGGAAAACCCGACCATGTCATCCTACAGTAAAGTGGTCGCCTGCTGGGAGCTGGGCCTCGGACAGGGGCTCCACGGTTATTTGCTGAGGTGTGGCGGGGTTCGCGTCCTCATCCACTCCAGACCACGCTTCTGGCTCTGCCCACGGGCAGTTCGTGGCTGTAATTTTGTATTACTATATACTTGAAATCCGTCGTTTTTTCTTTTTTTTTTAATAAAGTGTAAAAGTCAATAAAGTAAATTCTGAGAGGCATTTCAGGGACGAGAGGAAATGCTGGCTCGTGTCTGGGCAGCATCCAGCTGAGGCCTGCCCTTACCGGTCCCTCTTGCGCCACCCCGAGCAGAGGACCCGGTGGGCCCCGTCCACCTGGAGGGCAGGGATTTTATTTGTAAGCGACCATTATCAGCTAAATGCCCTGAGCCTCAGGTAGGGAGGAGGGGAGGGCGGCTGTGCCAGGCCCAGCCGTCAGCCCTGACGGTGTAGGGCGCTCACAGCCCCATGCAGGCTGGATGCAGTCGGCCACGGAGCCACAGGACAGAGGGCCACTTATGACCACATTTTTGCCATCCCCTGGGGTGAATTTTTATTTCTGTTAAAAATTCGGTAACTTTTTGGGTCCATCCTTTCGATGGAAGTGGTCCTCCTCTTTGGTCGGAAGTGCACACTCGAAAATGTCTAAGTACGCCGCCGCTCCAGGAGGGGGCACCAGGCGGGGCCACTGCAGGGACGGGAGAGAGCCTCGCTCCTCACCTCCTGCCCCGCCACGCTGTGTGTACGGGGACCTGGTCTGGGCACTTGGGCTGGTGGGTGGGCCGGATTCCTGGGTGGTCAGCTGAGGGGCCCCCCCCGTGCCTCACAGGTGCTGTGAGGCAAACAGGAGTTGCGTGTGCCAGATTTGGGGGGCGGTCCTCATCCTTTGCGGTCAGGCCCCCCTTGAAAACAACGCGTCATCACAGAGACCCCCACCCCACCCCCAAGGGACCCACGCCTGCTCCCTCTGACCCAGTTTGCGAAAGCGCTTGTCTGCCGTGAGCGCAGACAGGCCGTGTGGACCCTGACAAATGTGTGTGTCACTCTGCTTCCCTCCCCAGCCATCGCCATGCTGAAGGACAAGGAGCCTGGGTCATTCATCGTCAGGGACAGCCACTCCTTCCGAGGAGCCTACGGCCTGGCCATGAAGGTGGCCACTCCTCCCCCTTCCGTCTTGCAGCTCAACAAGAAAGGTAGGGACCCGGAAGCTCGTGGGGAGCACTCACCCGCCTACGGTGTCTGTGCCTTATCTACGCCAGTAAGATGTTGGTGACTTTACAGACATGGCTAGAGTTTCTCCTGAGTCTCTTGTCTTTTTCCAGCGTGCTTCCCTCGGGGCCGCCCTTGTACGAGCAAGAACGTTAATGATTTGTGAATTTTATTTCTTTATTGCTTTGAATGAGTGATGCATTCCCTTGCTCAGCTGCCAAAACGATAGAAACGGGCCTCGCCGAGGCACCCGGGCCCCATTCTGCCCCAGGAATCATAATAAATTCCTGTGACTTCTCGCCGACTGTCTCTCCAGTGTCTGCAGACAGGCACTTTCCTTTTTCCTCATGTAAAAGGCAGTGTCCTGCACACGCCATTCTCGCACCCACACTCCAGAGAGCGTTTTACTGGATTAAGAGTGATGCTGGTGTCCGATGACCCCCAGGGTGAGGGGCAAAGCTGTCCTTGTCCCCACCGCCCTCTGCCTGATGAACCATGTCCGGCTGTAATTCAGATCTTTGACTTACTCTTCTGTGTACTTTCCATCACGGACGCAAACACGTGCAGAGAAGGCTGCGATGGCTCCGTGCATGGTAAACATTCGTGCCCACAACCCAGAAGACGACCTTGAGGGGAGGCCCCTGCGTGCCCCTCCTGTGTGTCACACTCCATCCTCCCACGATCTTGTGTGTATTCCACAACCCCTAGATTGGGCTCCGTGAGGCCCCTGGGGCTGGCCCTGTGTCCTTCCGATGTCCTACTGTCCGTCCTTTCCCTGCCCACCATTTCTCCAAGAATCCCCACTTCTGCGTGTTGGTCTCTGGGAACCTGAATGTATGAGTGCTGCGTGTGTCGGAGTGTCTGAGGTGACTGCTTCTCTCTGGTGTCCAGAGCGAGGGACCGAATCTCTCTAAAAGGTCGGTGAGTTTGCGCTGATAGCAGTTCCGGCGCAGAGTCACGGAGTCATGGGGCCTTTCTCCCCTCCTCCGGTGACAAGCCCCATCCCCAGCTGCACCTGCCCCTTCCTCCGTGTCCTGACGGACACACGCCGTTAAGAGCGGAGGACAGGAGGCCTACCAAGTAGGTGGTAGCGTTACAGCTTGTGTATATTAACCACCAAAATAGGAATCCCTGAACATCGTGGTTTTGCCTGTTTTCAACTTCATATCAGAAAACTAGTATGCATTCTTTTGTGAGTTGCTTGTGCTCCCACTATAAGATTCATTGTTTCTACTTGTAAGGCTGCTCGTACCTGTTGCTTTCTGTCCTCGCTGACGGCTTTCCAGGGAATGAATGAATGCAGGCACACCTCGGAGACACTGCAGGAGCGTTTATCGCAATAACGTGAATCACAATAAGTCGTATCGCGATAATGCGTATCGCAATGGTGTGCGTCAGATAAGCTTTCGGGCTTCTCGGTGCGTGTAAAAGCCAGGTTTACTCTGTACTATGGTCCACAAAGTGTGCAGCGGCTTGTGTCTAGAAAAAACAACGCACATACCTTAATGAAAAAATACTTTCGGTGAAAAAGCTCACCGCCATCAGAGTGTTCCACCTGTCGTAATCACGGATCACAGTAATAAATGTAATAATAATGGAAAAGCTGGAAATATTGCAAGAAATACCAAAATGTGACACAGAGATGCGAAGTGAGCAAATGCCGTTGAAAGAATGGTGCCAGGAGACTCCTGTGACACAGGGTAGCCACCAATGGTCAGTTTGTCAAAAACGTCACATCAGGAAGAGCAAGGAGGCAGGCTCCTTGTGTGGGTGCTGGACTCGCTGGGAGCTGAGGAGTCCGGATAAGCAGATTCGGAGCTCACGTGTTTAAGGAGCAAAGTGACACTGACCTGCTTCACTCGCGTGCTGCACCCAAGATCCGAGAGGGTTGATGGGAATCCCCGGGTGGAGGCTCGGCTCACGGCTTCCAGGAGGAAGTGACCTCGGAGCTGCTCCTGGAAGGACGTCAGGTTTGGTGGTCAAGGCATTTGGCCGAGGGGCTTTCAGGGAACCTGGGTGTCTGCTGTGGGGTGAGCGGAAGGGGCAGGGCTGCAGGTGACTCAGCACAGACCCCAAATCCGGATGGTGCTGGGAGGAGGGCTTCATGCGCATTGAGTAGAACTGCTAAGCCTGGAGAGGAGCCCAGCGTGAGAACCTCCGACAGTCCTGAACGCGGATTCGAGCAGGAAGAGTCTCAGGACGGGAGCAGCCTGTGTCTGCGGACGGGGTCCCAGGGGAGAGCGGGGACGGGCGCTGTGGAGCGTGCGGGGCTCCTGGCTCCTTGGAAACTGCGAGCTGGTGGCTTTCCCACAGAAACTGGCGTGCACTGTCCCTTGGGAAACGCGGACGTTGCTCTGTGTGTTCTCGCCTCCCGGTGTGCATCTGCCTGTCAGGCCGCCTTTGACTCAACCCTAAGGTGAAGGTCACAGAACGTCGTCAGCGTTCTCTGGCTGAAATCTTCACTGGCTGCCTGTCCTCCCCCAGCCCCAAATTTGGCATTTGGGTGTCACCGTCCAAGGATCCATTCGAAAGAGCCCAGCAAGTCAGCATCCCGCCTCTGGTAGCCGGAGACCGGGCAGCGACCCATGTCCAGGATGGATCTGTTCTCCAGGCAGCCAGCGGTGGGCCGTACCACTGAGACACTTGTCCCCAGAGTGTGTGTCCCCTTCAGTGCAGAAGACACAGATCCTTTTCCTCCCACAGCTGAGGAGGCACGATGCTCTTTTCTGCACCTGTGTTTGCCACAGCTGGCCACGGAGTCTGCCCATCTCCTTCCTGCCAGCCCCGCTGCCCCTGAGGTGCTGGCCGCTGTTGTCCGTGAGCGCCGCGTGGGAGCTGCCCATGGGCCAGGCGGGGACCAGACCCACCACCAGTGGGTGCTGCTGTTGGGCGGTTTCCAGCTCATTTTGGTGGTTTTCTGAACGTGCCTCGTCTTTCATTGTGCGGACTGGCAGGGGTAGCGATGTTCTGTCTGGTCCCAGTGATGGAGGGCTTCCTTCCCGGGGGCCTGTCATGTGGCTCCTGGCTCTGTCGTACCCTCAAGACTGGTTCCTGCGCTCTTGTCAGTGGCTTGCTCTTGGGCATCACCTTGCGTCCAGGTCCTTCTAGTCTCTCCCCTAATGAGGGGAGGGGGCTGCACAGTGCATTTCTGTTTGTAGCTGCTGACTGATTCCCTGTGCTGGGAGTGCTTGTAGAATGTGTGAGTGTCTCCCTGGGACCCCTGCACCTCTGGGCATGTCGCCATGGGGGGGGGCTCCGCTCTTCTTCCCAGGATGCCAGCAGCCCGGCTCCGGGGGCCCCTCCCTTTAGCTGGTGCTCTGTCCCTCTCTTCCACCCTCCCATGCTCTCGTATTTAAATTCTCTTTTCTTCCTTTTCAATCTCTCACCACAGTGGGAGATCTGGCCAATGAACTCGTTCGGCACTTTCTGATCGAGTGTACCCCGAAGGGAGTGCGGTTGAAAGGGTGCCCCAACGAACCCTATTTTGGTAAGTGGCTGTGAGGTCACAGTCGGTGTTCTGGCCCACGCGGTGTGCACCCCACTGCTGCCCAGAGAGGCAGGGCCGTCCCCCACCCTGGGCTCCCCTTGCCCCTCACCCGAGTTATCATCTCTAAGATAAACGGCTAAGGAATTGTTCTGAAGGCTTTCTCAAAACCGAACAGATGGCGTGCAGGTAGCGCCCTGGCAGACAGGCCCGTGAGCGGGGACCGGGTTGGAGCCGGAGCCGTGGCCCCACCCTCTGGACACGCAGAGAGGCGAGGACCCCCGACATCAAGCCCTTCCCCCCATAAGAGGAGCCCTTCCCAACCTCGCAGGCTTGTTGGGAAGACACCCACACGCACGGTCCTGGCCTCCAGGAGCACCTTGCAGGGACCACGGAGGCCCCTGGTCTGTCTCAGACTCAGCCGATGGCTGACTTCCTTTTTATAAATCAGTGCCTACGTGTCTCGGCCGAGAATCACCTGCAGTTCCTTTCCCTAGCTCTTAGCTGCTTTGCTGGACTGGTCACTTCACTGAAGTTTTGCACCAAGTCCCGCAATAACGGAGCGTGTTAGTTGCTAAAAATGTAAGTACTCGCCGGTGCGGTGTTCAGGGCGGCGTTAACTCCCTTCTGCTCTCTTCTGTTGGCAGGGAGCCTGACGGCTTTGGTGTGTCAGCATTCCATCACGCCCTTGGCTTTGCCCTGCAAGCTGCTCATTCCAGACAGAGGTACGCTGTCCGGTCCTCCGCGCTGCTCTGGCTGTCCGCATGCATGTCGGGTACGGCAGTGTCGGGTCCGTGAGGACCCGCCGACAGAAGTCAGACTGGAGTCTTCCTCTGTCATGTGCCCTGTGGGTAAC
>NC_048218.1:110782402-110825869 GCF_002007445.2 Ailuropoda melanoleuca | reverse complement strand
TTCTGGGTCCTTCCGGTGTCTGACTGTTGGCATCTTTGGTCTCTTCCTTGGTGGTGTTGAATCTGCAGGATGCAGTCCATCCTGAGGGGAAGGACCAGACCTCTGGCATGTTTCCTAGAAGTGTTAGGGTTGTGTCCTTAACTTACATATTGTGAAGTGTATTTTCTTTATAAAAGTAATAGGAGTTCTTTAAGTTAAGAAAAAGGGAAGGGGTGCCTGGGTGGCTCCGTCAGTGAAGCGTCTGCCTTCAGCTCAGGTTATGATCCCAGGGTCCTGGGATCGAGCCCCGAATTGGGCTCCCTGCTCAGCGGGAAGCCTGCTTCTCCCTCTCCCTCCGCTGTTCCCCCTGCTTGTGCTAACGCTGTCTCCAAAAAGTAAATAAAATCTTTATTAAAAAAAGGGAAGAGACATGGAAGGGAAAGGAAAGATGAACTGCTCAGAGGCCTGTTTCCCAGACCGCCCTGGGTGTTTTTCCTTTTCTTGCTTCAAGTAAGAAGTTCACCCGTTTTTTTGCACACCACGTAGGTTTCGTTTGCAGTAGCTGCGAAATGGTCCATCTAGTGATTGAGCTCCTTACGGTTGCTCTGCTCATTTGGCTTACTTCTGGCTTCTCAGTACTACAAACAACCCTTGGGAGGCTACCTTTCTGCATTACGTCTTTTTTCTGAATCTTGCATTGCTGCCTTAGGACCCAAGTTCCCGGACGCTGCAGGGCTGGGTGAGGCCATGTGTCCCTGGGGCTTTGTTCCCCTTGGGTTTGATGGGCACGGCCCTGTTCAATGTCACACGAGGCAGTCTTGCTCCACAAGGTGACACTCCCCTACCCCCAGGACCACGAGTCAGGTGGAATTGGATGTCGGGGGGCCAGGCTGGGTGGACAAACACCAGTGACCGTGTGGGCCCACCTTCCTCTGCTGGAGAGCAGGGGTCCGGGCCCCATGTGCTCAGCAGACCTGCCCCCGGCTGTGCTCTGGCAAGTGACAGCCTCCCTCCTCTGCTTTGAGGAATGACCCCATGGCTCCGCCTTTGGGAGCCAGATTCCCCAAACCCCGACTCCTTATCAAAAGGACGTTTGTGGTGCCACAAGGGAGCTGGGGTCTGGTCTGGTGGCCGCCCGTCCTGGCGCAGAGCCAGGCTGTGCCTGTTTGGTGGGATTTCACTGTAGTTAGATCAGAATTCTTTGTCTTGTTTTTGGAAATACATCACAGTAATGCTAATGAGATCAAAAACAGAATATGCGCCCTCCAAAAATCACGCGGTCTTCCAAGTTTCCAGGCACCCATCCAGCTCCCGTGCACACACACACTTTTTCTTTTATACTTGTGATCATAGCATGAATATGGTTTTTATTCTGCTCTCCCATCACCCTCTAAGTTTTTTTCCGGTTTTGAGAAGTAATCGACGTAGTGTCACTGTGCAGGCCTGCGGTGCACGGAGAGACGGTTTGATCATCTAAGTCGTGAAGTGGTCACCCCTGGAGGCTCAGCTTACATCTGTCTTCTCACGTAGATGCAATACGAAGAGGAAAACAAAGAAATGTTCTCCTTGTGCTGAGAAATCCTAGGACCCACTCTCTTTACGACTTTCCCATGAACCACATGGAAGCGTCGGCCGTGGCCTCCACGCTCACCTCTCCTCTTCGCTGTACATGTGGCATGGCTGCCATTGGCTGGTTGCTTGGTCTTCTGTGTGGGGTTCACTGAGCCATTCCCTGTTCTCCTGCTCGGTCAGCGCGTGCCTCCAGCATCCCCACCTCTGGGTTGGTTGTCTGCCATGGTTAGAGATTTCCCTTCTGAGTCTTCTCAGAAGTGGGACCTCTGGGTCCCCGAGTGCAGGCATGTCTCCAAGCCTCCTGATAAACATGGCCACGTTATCCAGAAGGGCCGTCCGGGTTGACCCAGCGGTTCATCAGAGCGTGGCAGGCGTGGGGAGCTGGGCAGCTGCTGTCGTAATGGGCTGACATGTGCTCTGCCCGAAGACAACACAAGTAAACCCCTCAAGTCCAGGTGGCATGTGGAGTGCAGGTCGCCCCCAGCCCTGCCGCTCCCCTCGGGTCAGTGCCGGCCAGCCAGAAGGAGCAGGTGCGTCTACAACTCCTGCCCGCCCCTGAGCATCCCTGTGGGTGAGAACGCACACATGCCTCTTTCTGAAGGTGCGTCTGCTGTCAGGACAAGCACGTGGCGTTGTCAGCAGGCATTATCTGTGGCCGAGGACACTTGGACGCAGCCTACGTGCTTCACAGTAAAATGCACAGCGCACCCTCGGGAACCTTAGACGTTTCTCACTGAGAATGCCCGGGACCCAGTAGTTTCTCCGTAGACACCGCAGCAGCAGGACAGAGCTGGGGAGTCAGGGCACGGCGGCTTGGACGCCCAGGGGCTGCAAGGCTCCTGAACCACTTCTCAGGGTCTCCAGCAGCGGTGTCCCCTGCACGGGACAGGTGCAGATGGGCTGAGACAGTCTCTGGAAAGTGCCACGGCCTGACATGCAGTGATCGTCAGAGTGAGCAGTGTTAGTGGGGCCCGGAGACACAGACACAGTTGTGTTTGGGCTGGAAAGTTCTCTTTAAATGCTGGCTGGCGGTGTAGTGCGTTTCTGGCCATGTGTGCAGGGGTGCGATCTCGAGCTGCTCTTGGTGAGAGCAAGGGAATGGTTCAGGGAGCTTTGTAGGGGGAAGCTGGTGTCTCAAAGGAAACTTCCTGCTGATGGCGAGCTCGGGGACTGTGTCCTATAGAGGAAGTGGGGTAGCTCCCAGCAGTGAGCGTGGCAGGCTCTGTGGGGTGTACACTCTCGCAGCAGACCCCATCCGTTGGCCTCAGGCTGTGTCCTTCCCGGGCAGTTTTCTGGAATCTGCTCTTTCCCTTCATTCTGGACCTTTCCAGTTGGGCCTCTTCAGTGGCTCCAGTGATGATTCAATTCAGGTGCCTTTTCCCCGTGATGTCAGTGAGACCCCGGCTGACACACTTGTCATGCTCAGCTCCCCAGGATCGAGGGCAGAGCTTCGTTTTCCAATGAACTTTGCAGACCCGGGTCTTGCTCATGGAAGCAGGGGCTTCCGAGGCCTCAGAGCCTCCCAGACTTTGAAGATGAACTGTGAATCAAACATTTGCCTGGAGGCTGTGGATGGCTAGCCGCTCACAGGCCATGGACACTCACGTGGAGCCTGGTGTCCAGCAGGGCGGGGGTGGCTCTGTTCTTGGGGGTGGTAGGACGCGGGAGGACACGTTATTGGTGGCTGGACAGGTGGGGCCGTGACTCCTGTGGGGAGCAAGCGGTAGGCAGAATCCGAGTGTCTCCGGTCACACCGACCTCACACACACCTCAAAGTCCCCCATCAGCTTCTGCATGAGCTGCAGGGATCCAGGCTCAGAGGGCTGGTCGGGCTCTTTACTAAGCCCTGTTCACACTCGACAGTGCTTTCCCCAAGAAGCGCCCAGCCCCATGGCAGCTCGGGGACGCAACCCAGACAGGATGGGCTGACCTGTGCCTTCCTCATGCAGCCTCTGCTCTGAGTCGCATGCCTCATGCATCGTCCCCGCTCCTCCGGGGGCCGTCACTTCCAGTTCTCGGTGCAGGATGGTTCCTTGGGGTTCTGGCTCTCACGCTTCCCTCTCGCATGTCTCCTGACCTGCAGTGGTGCCGCGGACCCACACCCACCCTGAGGCTGGGGAGGGGTCTCCAGCCCCACTGGGGATGTGNGTGGGGAGCAAGCGGTAGGCAGAATCCGAGTGTCTCCGGTCACACCGACCTCACACACACCTCAAAGTCCCCCATCAGCTTCTGCATGAGCTGCAGGGATCCAGGCTCAGAGGGCTGGTCGGGCTCTTTACTAAGCCCTGTTCACACTCGACAGTTTGCTTTCCCCAAGAAGCGCCCAGCCCCATGGCAGCTCGGGGACGCAACCCAGACAGGATGGGCTGACCTGTGCCTTCCTCATGCAGCCTCTGCTCTGAGTCGCATGCCTCATGCATCGTCCCCGCTCCTCCGGGGGCCGTCACTTCCAGTTCTCGGTGCAGGATGGTTCCTTGGAGTTCTGGCTCTCACGCTTCCCTCTCGCATGTCTCCTGACCTGCAGTGGTGCCGCGGACCCACACCCACCCTGAGGCTGGGGAGGGGTCTCCAGCCCCACTGGGGATGTGGCAGCAGGAGAAGCGGGAGGCTCCTGGGATGAGGCCTCAGGGCACGTGTGTCCCTGGTCCCTCCCCGTCCACGCCTATGGAATGGGGGTTCGAGGGCTTTGCCTTCGGTGAACACCCTGCTTCCCTGGGTGTCTTGCAGCCTGCAACGTGTGGTACCTGAACTCTGTGGAGATGGAGTCGCTCACGGGCCACCAGGCCGTCCAGAAGGCCCTGAGCCTCACCCTCGTGCAGGAGCCGCCTCCCCTGTGCACGGTCGTGCACTTCAAGGTGTCGGCCCAGGGCATCACCTTGACGGACAACCAGAGGAAGTGAGTGTGCCTGGGCGCCGGGCTGCGGGCGGGGCTTCTGGGCACACCGGGGTCAGACCTCCCACCAGCCTGCCCGTCCCCCAGACGTGGCTCTGGACACGTCGCTCATCGGTGTGTCCCTGGCCTTCGGGACCTCCCAGGAGCTGCACGTAAACCTTGGGCATTTGGCCCAGAGGTTTTCTTAGGAGTCAGTAAAATTAAAAAAAAAAAAAGAGAGAGAGAGAGAGAAACTTGGACCTTTAAGAGTCACACACACAGGAGTATAATTTTTATTTTTTTAAAGATTTTATTTATTTATTTGACAGAGAGAGAGACAGCCAGTGAGAGAGGGAACACAAGCAGGGGGAGTGGGAGAGGAAGAAGCAGGCTCCCAGCAGAGGAGCCTGATGTGGGGCTCAATCCCAAGACCCTGGGATCATGCCCTGAGCCAAAGGCAGACGCTTAACGACTGAGCCACCCAGGCGCCCCACGAGTATAATTTTTAAACACAAAAATCTTTTAACTCGATTCTGTAAAAACACCAGGAGACTGTGACAGAACCCACCCGTCTTTGTTTCGGTGTCATTGCATCTGACTGGTGGTTGTCCAATTTCAGGTGATGCTGTGAACTTCTAGATGTTAGTTCAGTATCTAGATAATTAATTATAATGTAACGATTAATTATATATCGAGAATAACTAACATGAGTAATAGTTATTCTTGACCATCTGTTGTATGTTATAATACTTAATGTTGTCTGGATGGTGCTTGAATATGTAGACAATGGGTAATATTTCGGTGGCTTTCAGCAGAGCTGTCCCTGAACAGGTGTCCCGGGAACATAGTAGGGCCGCAGCCCCAACCAGGAAGCAGTCGGGTGCACAGACGGCTGCATGCGTGTTCCTCCCCACCCCCTGCCCCTGTGGAGCGCCTGACCTCAGGGTCAAAGACATTTCCGATGCACTTGTTTATTTGTTGTGGAAACAGCCCCCTGTGGTTAGTAAGAGAGCCCCAGCCCACCTGGTCATCAGCCATAAAAGCAGGGGGATGGCAGGAGCTTCCTAGGGCACAAGGCCAGTCCCCAGGGCAGCCCCAACCCTCCCTTTGAGCCCGCCCCACAGCTAGTCTGTTCTGTCAGCTCCATCCTCCTGTCTGATGTGGGCTCCGGTCCTTGAGTGGCCGGCCTTCCTGGACCCCCTGTCCCCAGCGAGGAAAGTTCGCTGGACACAGCCTACGGTTCTCGGGCCGAGCACAGGAAGGTCGGGCTCACTGGTTGCCCTCCAGGGCTGTGCCAGGGCTCCGGGGTTTGGTCCCGACCCCCGCGCGGCTGGCAGGTGCACAATGTTCCACTGCATGTCTCCCTTTTGCGAAGAGGCAGCTTCTCAGCACCGCTCGGCCCCGCGTCCCATCTGCCCACTTCCGACGGGCGTATGCCCGGCTCCTCTCTCCAAGTGACTAGTAATCAAGTCGGCTTTCGCCCGATTCTCCTTCTGGGGGAGCCCGCGCCCTGAGCCACGGTCACCCTCACACCCACTAACAGAACCGTGTCCTCCCGCCGTGTCCCGACAGGCTCTTCTTCCGGAGGCACTACCCCGTGAGCAGCGTGATTTTCTGCGCATTGGATCCACAGGACAGGAAGTAAGACATTTGTATTTGTATCAAGCAACGCGTGTACATCGTTGGTCCGTTAATAAAGAAGTTAACCTAACTCTTCCTTTTCTTTTTCTTTTTATCTGCAAGGTGGATCACGGACGGCCCCTGCTCGAGGTAGGTTCCTGGGACGCCAGCGCCCTNCTGTATTTGTATCAAACAACGCGTGTACATCGTTGGCCCGTTACGTTAATAAAGAAGTTAACCTAACTCTTCCTTTTCTTTTTATCTGCAAGGTGGATCACGGACGGCCCCTGCTCGAGGTAGGTTCCTGGGACGCCAGCGCCCTCCCTGTCACGGTCCAAAGTGCGTCTTCTTAGGGATTTCCAAAGAGGTTTCCCGTAAGGAAATGAGGGAATCATGCCAGCGGGTTTGTGCCGTAAACACAAGCGAAAGTGTGTCCTTGTGTAGGAAGGGCCTCCCGGGGTTCACTTTCCTGCTGCTCTTCCCTAGAGGCACAACACCTACCCCGGACCCATAGCGTGTGGCGCAAAAAGCATGGAGCGGATTGCACGGCTTTTCGGGCTGTTCAGGGCAGGCGTGGACTGCAGGCGCCCCGAGGTCAGGGTGGAGGAAGGACTTCTCTATGTGAGCAAGAGTGACACGGTGTTCAGCATTTCCCAGGCTCAGAGGGAGCACAGTTCCCACCTGTCCTGGCCCCGCGGCAGGCCAGTCCCGCCAGGCAGCGATGCTCCCAGAACCTTCCAGAGCTGTCCACACTCCGAGCCCTGCTTCCTCCATGTAACCTAAATCTGACAGCCAGGAATAGGTCAGACCACTAGGATCCTATTCTAGCTTCCCTGGCTCACATTCCTGTTTGTCTTGGGATCAGCACACGGGGCTGACGGCGCTCCCTGTGGGGAATGGGCCGCCCCAGGTTCCTTGAGCCAGGCCCTCTCATGGCTGGGATACTGCTCCAGGGGAGCAAAAGAATCCTTCATTTTTCTAAGAAGGAGCAGAAAGAGTTTCCCGGGGACCGCGGACGTCCCCGCGTGAGGCTCAGGACTCGTGAAGGCCCATTCGGAGAAGGGCTCCAATTCTTCTAACAGTTAGATGAGCTGCTCTTTGAAACCGTTTCCTTACTTGCGCATAGTTTGTAACTGGGGTGTAGGAGGCCCAAGAGGAGAGCTCTGGCTCCCGAGGGCGGGAGTGTGGACGTCCAGGCAGGGCCCACGTGTGGCCCCCACCTGTGCCCCCACGTGACCCGATTGCCCCATCCCAGTACCTGAGGAGCCCGGCCTCCCCTGGGAGTCAGGCCACTGACCAGGTTGGGGCTCAGGGACCTGCGCTGACCCACGTCTGCAGGATTCCGGCCAGGAGTGGCCTGGGGTGGTGACCAGGCACGCACCTGCTGGAACCTGTGAAGTTTGGGAGGTGGACAGATGGGGTGGGCAGGTGTCTGGAGATGAGTGGCAGGTACAGGTGGCGGTGGTGCAGGAGGGAGCAGACAGAAGTTTGCCCCCACGCTTGGGCCTTGCGGGACGCTGGCGCTCTGACCTTACCCCTTCCTGTTGCAGAGTCTTCGGGTTTGTGGCCCGGAAGCAGGGCAGCGGCACGGACAACGTATGCCACTTATTTGCGGAGCATGACCCAGAGCAGCCTGCCAGTGCCATTGTCAACTTTGTGTCAAAGGTCATGATCGGTTCCCCTAAGAAGATCTGATCCCCAGCCAGCCAGAGCCTGGAGCGGGGCTGCGGCGTCCGCCGTGTAGCAGCTGGCCAGCCTGCCGCTCCAGCCCCGGGAGGGAAAGGGGCTCCCCCGGCTTCGCGGACACGAGGACACACGGCCCCCTGCCTACTGTCCTTTCCTGAAAGACTGTTCACCGACACATCTCTGTAGCCGAGCGCTTTCCAGGTGGAGGAAATTGGGCTCCACGCTGGCAGGGGCCGTGCAAGGACACAGGCCCCCGTGTTCCTTGCACGCCGGCGTTTGTGCGAAGGAGGGCTCCTGTCCACCCAGCACCCGGTGGAGGGAGGCCTCTCTCCTCCACGACAGAGACGCTAGCTCACCGAGAAGGGGATGCACGTTTGATGAAGGTCTGTGCAGGTCAGGCCCTTCCGGAACTCTGGGGGCACGAGCGAGGGGGTGACACGATGGCTGTGCGGGCCAGGAGGACCACCTGGTCCCTGGGGAGGGGCACCGTGTTGCCCGAGAGCCCCTGCCCGGCAGGTGGCAGTGGCACCAGCCTCCCCCTCACATTCTGGCTCTGAACGGCATGTTGTCCGTGAGAGAAGGAACATGGAAGTGAAATGTCTTTTCCTGTAATTTATATTCCACTTATGCCAAATTATTTATGATAAATTGCTGGGCAGGACGGGGTCCCACTGCTGAGGGCTGCCAAGCCGAGCCCATGCCCACGACCGAGGGCCGCGTCCCCCACGGGCCGGGCTCCGCAGCCTTGACCACCCCAACGCTTGCTGTGGACAGCTCCCGTCCGGGCGGCGGATGGCGTCCTTTCTGGGGAGGAAGGTTCCCGAGGGTCGGTTACATATGGCTGGAGACTCGGCCCTGATCTCCACAGCTATTCTTGACCCTCCGTGAGCCATTGGCCGCTTGTCCCTGCCTCTGCGGCCCCCACTGGGATCCTGTTTCTGGCATCCTGAGCAGAGGAGGGAGAGGAGGAAGATGATGCCTCCCAGCCCTTCTGAGCTGAGAGCCGCTCCTCTTCATCCCCCAAGCGACCGAGTCGGGGTGCCATTCACGCCAAGGTTTCCGCGCACATCCCCCAGCTGGGAGGTGGGGCTGGTGACGCGTACCGGAGGCTCGGTCTCCTCCCGCACAGCGGCTCTGGGCCCCCGGGAGCTGCCCACTCTGCCTGACTTGCCAAAATCAAGACCAACTCTCAGGCCCCCCAGGAGTGGCCAGAGGGCACCACACCAGGGGTGGAAACGTGCATTGTGAGTTCTCTGTGTTAAATGGGTCACGTGGTGACTCGAAGCGCTAGAGGCCACGAATCGCAGGGGCGCTGCTGAAAGCAGGTGGACGGGTCCACCGTCTAGCTCCTATTGACGCCCCAAACATAAGTGCCTCATTTCTGTGCCAAATGTTTGCCTTGGTCTTCGCGGACCTTCTTCCCTGACAGGTGTTGGTGTGGCTGTGCAGGAACGTGCTGGCGTCTCCCAGCGGCCCCGCGGGCCTGGTCCTCAGCAGAGGCGGCTGGCATCTCGGGATTCCATTTGTGGCAGAAATTCGGCCCAGGGGACCTGAGGTGCCGTCCCCAAGAGGCGCCTCATCCCGAGGTGGCTTCTATCCAGTTTGACCCAAAGACCGCAGGTCAGGTCCCTCATCCTTCCGATGAAGGAAGAGAGGGCTCATTTAGAAACGGAGTGCGGGCAGGTGTGGGATAGAGAAGCACAAGCTGGCGGATGACGCGGCCATCGGGGCCTCCCGTGCAGTCCTTGTCAGAGCATTCAAGAAGCCGTACCCCCTTGCTTTTGAGACGGACCGGCCAGCTGTGGCTTTTCCTTGCAGTGGCCGCGGCGTCAGGAAGTTTGCTCCCTCTACGGAGCCGAGGGAAGCCGATTCCCCGGTTCCTGATGAGCTGGTACGACAGGTTTCTTCCTGTGTTACACGTGCATCACACAGAACAAGAGGAATCCATGAACTCGGGGCTCAGACGGCAGGGAGCCCCACTCCCACCCCACCCCCACTCAGGCTCGGGGACACTCCGTGGGAAGCTCTTTCCCTGGCACCTGGCCTCTGGGCGCCATTGGGCATGTGCTCCTGTCCCTGGGAGGTCAAGGGACCTGCTCTCCACCGCGTCATAGCCAGGGTCCCCTTAACCCGCTCATTTACCTGATGCTGTATTCCTCCAGTGTTAACCTATAACCGTGGTAAGTCCCACCGCATTTGAGGGTCCCCATGTGTATCCTCGGCGTCAAAGACCTCATGTCTCCTTAGCTGCCTTACTTATTAGTGGATATTTTTACTTTTCTTATATTGTAAAGAATATATCCAGTATGTAAATGAATGTTCTATAAACCCTTTGTATAGTCATTTTCTCTGCTTTTCAGATATCATCTCTATTCAGAGTATAATAAAATTATAAACATGGGAAAGCCTCGGTGAGGCAGGCATTTCGTGTGTTGGATGAAGCGCCCAGAGGGCGTGAGCGTGTGTGTGTGTCTGCGTGTGTGCATGTGCGTGTGTATGTGTGCCTGCACGTGTGCCTGTGTGTCTGGGTGCACGTGTGTCTGTGTGCACATGTGTGTGCCTGCACGTGTGCCTGTGTGTCTGTGTGCACATGTGTGTGCCTGCACATGTGCCTGTGTCTGGGTGCACGTGTGTGTGCCTGCACGTTTGCCTGTGTGTCTGGGTGCACGTGTGTGTGCCTGCACGTGTGTCTGTGTGCACATGTGTGTGCCTGCACATGTGTCTGTGTGTCTGTGTGCACGTGCGTGTGCGTGCACGTGGGTTGTGCACGTGTTTCACTGGGAGTTTGAAGTGGATTTCTTATGGAGTGTTGGATTCGGTTATAAATTCACCTATGTTTTGCCTTTAGGAATAAATTTTAAGATTTCCACCCAGAGACCTTTGAAAATTTCAGAGATATTAAGAATTGAACTGCAATGTGTGCTGTTGCTCCCAGGACCTGATTTGTTTTCTTGTTCAGTCCCCGAGGGGACTTTCCAGACGTCTACCGCGTTGGGGCTGAACTCGAATATGAAGTTTTGTGGGTTCACCTGTTGCTTCAACGGAGGCAGGTGTCACCCAGCGCCACCCTCCGGGGGGTGGGGGCTCCTCAGCCAGGTGGGGGCCCATTATGCTGGCTTTCTGCCTTCCTGGGTCTGGGCTCCCTTTCCCTGGCTGACCTCCTTCCCGAGTGAGGTGATGGGGACACAGGACCCGTAGCCCTCATGCTCCCTGCGTCCTAAAGCCCTGAGCAGCTCCGTCACAGGGCCCCCGGTGGGTGGACGGTCACTGGGCTCACCAGAGACTGCCTCCCTTTCCCCCTGCAGGCTGGGGATTGTGGACCTCAGAAGGCTAAGGGCTGGGCGGGACTGTGCCTGTCGTTGAAACGCTGTGACGGCTCCAGTGCCAGGGAGGAGCGAAAGGCAGAGGAGGCACACTTGGGAGAGTCTCGTCCAATAGGACGTTGGGGGGCGAGGCTGGACCCCCGACAAGTGTCACGGAGGGAGTAAAGGTGGGCAGGGCACAGATCCGTGGCCACTAGCCTGGGCTTTCCAGGAACACAGTTTGGATGTGTCACGATGGCCTGGAGTCTGCCCAGGGGCTTCTTGGAGCACCAGCCACCAGCAGGCCTTGCCTGGACGAGAGCTTGTGGTGAGCGGATTAACTCCCTGCCCATCGCTCAGCCGCTAATCCTGATGCCAGTGATGGCCGCCTGGGGCCCGCCCCCTGGGGACCCAGATCTCGTGGAGATGGGCGCCTGGGTCCACCTCCTTGGACCCTGGATCTTAGTGGTGTGCCCTCTGCCTGCCCCCTGGGGGACCCTGGATCTATTGACGATGGATGCCCGGGTCCCACCCACTAGAGACCTCATGTCCTATCCGCCATCGTGGTTCCCTATTTCCCCTAGAGGTATGCGTGTGGTCACCGGGATCTTGAGATGAGTTTCCCCAGGGCCTCAGTCACATTTCACAGAGCAGACTCAAAGCTGAATCGGAGTTTCCAGGGGGATTGGGGGCCCCGGAAACATGCGGAGGGGACACTTCATGACGCGGGGATTGGCCGTATCTGGACACACTTGGGCGGCAAATCTATTGAGCTGCTAACACAAGGAAGATCCAAGAACGGATGGCCTTCAAGCTCCCGAGGGACCAGAGGCCAGAGCTTGGCAAAGCGAAGAGAACCAAAAAACACGACCAAGCTACATGCTGTTTACAAGCCTGGGCCGGTGCCACAGTAGGGGTGGGGGGTGAACCCCCAAAGCCCTTTGCTTGTGGGAGGGTGCCCCCAAAAGGCGTCTGCCACGACAATCCAGCCGGCCCATGAGGCCTCTTTGTCCCCGTGGATCTGAGACAGCGAGGTGGTGGGGGGACACCAGCAGGAAGTCTGTCCCCCCACCCTGAGAAGCACGCTGTGTCTCCCACTGTCCGGGGACCCGTCCACAAAGGCTAGGCCAGGGAAGCCTCTGCTGAGCCATGGCCCCCCACCCTCTAACACTGAGACACCTGTGCCCCCACCCCCACCCAGGCAGCCACATCAGGGCCATGGGAGCCGCCACACCAGGTAAACCGCAAAGACCAAATTCTTGTGGCATCCCCAGTGATCGGACTCCCAGCGTGGGACAGTGCACGGTGGCTGGTTCTCCAGCCCAAGCAGGGACACCCTCGCTGACAAATCAGATGAAAGGGGACCCAGAGTCTCCTGACAGAACAGCAAAAATGTCATGGATGCAATGGAAAATCCCCAGAGGCCAAAAACTGGGACACTTACAACGCGGATGAGAAAGGACAGTCTCTGCCCCTCACCCTGGCTGTGCTCTCTCTTTCTCTCTCTCTCAAATAAATAAAACCTTAAAAAAAAGTACAAGGACTTAAAAAGATCATGCCAACATTAATTTTAACAACCGAACCACTGTATTCATGTCTGACAAAGTGTACGTTAGGGCACAGAGCAAGACTAGGCACAAGGAGACACACCCTACAATCGTTAAAGACTCAGTCCCCCAGGAAGAGAGAACCCCCTGGACGCGCCCCCGTCAAGCAGAGCCTCGGGTCGGGAAGCCAAGGCTGGTGGAGCCGAAAGGACAGACAAACCCACAGCTGTGGCTGGGGGCTCAATACCCCCTTCCCAGCATCGGAGAGAACTAGACAGAAAGTCAACAGGACACAGGAACCCCAGCAACGTGAGCAGCCAACAGGGTCTAACGCACACGAGCAGGGCCCCCACCCTGCTGGGCAGCAAAACCCCGTTTTCGAGAGCCTGTGGAACGCTCACCAAGATGGACCACCATCTGACCCATAAAGCAGAGGTGGATCGAGGGGAAGGGCGTGCGTCCCATCTGGGGAGACCTCACGGCTTCACAGACCGTGGGCAGTCACCTGGCTTCTGGTGGGATAGCAGATGGATTGGGACAATAAGGCAGAGACATTGGTTGAGTGCCGACTGTTTGCCAAGGGCAGTGCCAGCACTTGTGGTTAGCGTTGCTTGATGGGTTCAGCGTCCCTGGGAGGGAGAGTCCAGGTAATCCCCACCCAGCGGAAACCGGAGTGGGCCGGGTGGGAGCACCCTGCTGTCGGGCCGGATGGGACCCCACACAGAGGGCCCGAGTGACTGGGCTGATGAGTCTGCAGACGGCAGAGGCGGGGGCATGTCCCATGCTGGAGCCCCAGTGGCCACCCCTGCCCTGTAGGGTGGGGAAGAGCCAGGTGACCTGCCTGCCTGTTCACACGGAGCCACAGGTGGCCACGGACAGGGGGCCCTTGCCCATTTACAGATAATGAAGTTCGGGGTCAGAGAAGTTCAGTAGCTTGGCCACGGTCCAGGACGCAGGTCTGGAAAAAAAGAAGAATCCAATACTTTATGGTTGCCGTTTTCTTGGTTTGGTGTCTTTCTGTCCGGGCCAGCGAGGCAGCCCCGGAGGAGCCTGTGTCCTCCTTGTGGCCCTGAAATCTGTCCCTGCACATCCTCCCCCAGTGAGCAATTTCCCGCGAACGGGCTCCTCCTGCTGCACTTTGCCCTCCGTTTGGATGGGAAGGTTCCCCCTGAACTGAAATCCTCAGTGTCCCAGGATTTGGGTTGAAGCCAATTGGTGCCAGAGCGTTGTGGGCAACATTGCCCCCTGGTGGACGTCCTGGCTTACTGCAGCAGGGCATACCAACCCGCTAAGACCCCATTGAGCTGGGTCAGCTGCGGGCCTACAGGCCAAGAGCACCGGGAATGGAGGGATTGGAAGGACAAAAGTTGTTCTGATGTTAGGAGTGCAGAATCGCAGCTGAGCTGCCTAGCGTCCAGTCTGGGCTCCGGTGCGCATTTGCTCTGTGGCTGGGATTGCCTTGTGAACAGGCCAGGGAGCTCCTTTGTCAGAGGAGAGCGTATTAGTGCTTCCCCGGCAGGATCATGGTGAGAATGAACTCAGGGAGTACTCACGAGCAGACTGGCTCTGCACCTGCTGAGGAGTTGGCCCTTAATAATTTCTAGCCATAGTTACCTTGAAAAACCGTTCATTGGTAAACCCCGTTAGGTCCATTCATGGTATTGGCAGATGTTTCAGCACTTGGACCCCTGACAAATTCGGCACCCCTGTGCAAAAGGTGATGGATTATCCTCTGTAGCGGTGGTGCCCTAGGACAGGGCTGGGCGAACCTTTCCGCGGGAGGGTAGATGCGGGGGGAGACCGGGCAGACCCTCGGCTGCTGGCTCCAGGCAGACGCTTAACCCACTGAACCACCCAGGCATCCCGGGTCAGGTTCTTGACCACAGAGCAGAGCAAACTGGTGAGAATTTGGCAGAGACGCAGGGCTTGACCAAGTGGTGGGTGCGGCTTGGACCTGGGCTGCAGCCCCCCGATGTGGAAGAGACCTATGGCACCGGGAGAGAGCCAGGTGTCGGGGGGAGAGTCTTCAATCTTGGATCTCTTGCTGTGGTCACTCGGCAGGATAAACAGGTCTGAGCACGCAGAGCCAGAACCAGAAGAGAGAGGCAGCGATTTCCAAAAGAAAACTTTGCCCAGGTCCAGGGAGAAGCAGGGCAATAGAGTGGAGGCTTGAGAGACCCTCAGAGGCACCAGGAGAATGGTCAGCCTTTGCCGGGGGCCAGGAGGGTCAGAGCCCAGCTAGGGGCACCTTTCCTCACCCTTCCCTCTCCCTCCAAGGCGCCTCCTGAGGGCTCAGCAGCGAATTCTCAGGGAGGGAGAATAACACGGAGTCAAGTGAGACCCTTGAATTCTTGCAGGGACTTGCATATCCTTGACACCAAACTGTATTCTTTCGCATAATCACAAGTGACAGTGGGGCATATTATCATATAAAAATGACCACAGAATTCCGGGGGCATGTCTGAGGTTTCAACCTGTGAATGGTCCCACTGAGCAAGCATAAGGGAAGAAAGGGGACAAAGCAAAGCGGCTTTGCGGTGGCCCCACGAGCTCGGCCAGCTCCACGTGGACTTGGCCGTGATGCGCCGGGGATGGCAGGAGGAACCATCAATCCCAGCCGGTGTGCTGCACGCACGGGGCCCAGGGCCTGGCACTCCTGGATGGTGGAGGAGGGGGGCAATGGCAGGGAGGATTTTCCTCCTCTATAAGATGGAAGTGCCAAGAAAGTCACTTCTCTGGGTGGTGGAGAGGAGTCAACCAAATCACAGCTGTGAAGGCACACTTCTTGTTCTCATTGCATTTAAGAACAAAGAGAAAGCAAATTAAGGAAATACTCTGAAGATGTTCCAGTGTCAGTCAAACAGGGATGGCTGGTCTGGTGGGTACAGCGCCGCTGTGTGTTTTAGAGGTGGCTCTGCACATGGATGGCATTGGCCTGGCCAGTGTCCACTGTGTGATGAGGGGCCACGGGCTCCTTTGAAGGGTTTCAATGAAGATAAAGTGAGAATCTGTGTAAGAAAAGCCCGTGCAAAGCCTAGGACACAGTGAACTTTCCATGAGTGGGGCTGTATCATCACCATCATCACCATCACCACCATCATCATCACCTTCATCACCATCTCCATCATCACCATCACCACTGTCACTACCATCATCATCACCACCACCATCACCGTCACTATGATTGGCAGAGATGCAGAATTTCTAGTTCTACCAGCATGTGGTCAACCGTGACCGTGTGTGTATCTGACCTGTGTTTAGTCTCTTAGATGGGCCTGTTTACCTCTGCAGTTGTCCAAAGGAAAGCAGGAAAAGATCTGTGGAAAATGGGCACAGTTGCATTTAAAAGCAAAGCTGGAAAAGCTGGGAAACGATTTGAACAGGAACTTTACTAAGAAGATGTGCAAATACGTGGCAAATCAGGCATGAAAACAGGGCCAACATCATGAGGCATCAGGGACACGCGTATTAAACCCTCCATGAGCCATCATTCCATCTCTCCTGTAGTGATTAAGACAACTACAAGGACAACACGGAGGATGTGGGGCTACTGATCTTCTCCACAATACGGGTGGAACCCAAGAGCTATGCCGCCACTTCTTGGCATTGTCTTATAATTTCTTATACGGTTTCTTATTTCTTATGCAATTTCTCGTTCACTTATACCGTCTCACCAAGCGAGCATGTGCTCAGGTATTTACCCAACGTGAATGAGACTTATATCCAACACTTATACACGGAGCTTTACAACCGCTTTATTCAGAACTGCCAAACACGAGCAACAGCCCCATATCCTTCCACGAGTGGGTGGATAACAAAGAAGAGATTTCACTGTATGTAAATTAAAAAATAAATACAAAGTAGAAGGGATGGGCTCTCAGCGGAGGCCCCGGACTTTATCTGAGCAATATTAGCATTTAAACTTTATGAAGCATTTACTCTGTCCAGACACAGTCTCATACAATCCTCAAAACAACCCAGGGCGGTGAACTGTTAGAGCCACGACCCCCTGCAGAGCTGAGAAATCCCAAGGCTGCTGCCAGAGAGCCCAGATCACCCCAGAGGAAAGGGGAGGGGCTGAGCACTGCTCCCCAAGGCTGTCTCCGCCCCCTCCTGCTCCCACCCCTTCCATCTCCCCAGGACCTGGCAGAGGTTTGCATCCCCAGGCCTAGATACAAGACAAGGGATACATGCTCTTTGGAGGGTGTGTGTGGGGGTGCTGACAGCATCTGGCTTTGAGACCCCTCCTCTTCCCGGCTCTGAGGGAGTCTCTGCTCATGGAGGGGATTGTGCAGCCCCGCCCAGAGGGCGCATCCCCTGCCCATCTTTCTCCTCCCCTAGCTCTGCTGGGCCTCAGCGACTGTGGAATGCTGGGTCGGGTCGGCTTTACAGTGCGCGTGTGTTGGTGTGCGTGTGAGCGCGCGCATCTTTGCGCGTGCGTGTGCGTGTGCATGTTTGCGCGTGTATAACGGGTCTGCGGTGTTTCTAAATCACCCTCAAGCCCCGGCAGGTTAGTGACAGGAGTGGGCCAGAAGCAGCAGGGCCACGGAGTCTCAGGAGACTCCTTACCGCTCAGTGTCCATCAGGGACGCGGGAGGGACGCGTGGGACCCCAGGACCCTCCCTCCGGTGGGCGGGTGTGATAGGAGCGGAGTTAACAGAGCCTCCACCTTACCACGACCAGAGCGCTGTGGGCTTGGAGTCACATTAACCTCGATTTAGAGAAAAAAAAAAAGAAGAAGAAGTGGGCACGACCTTTGCAGACCTGGTCTGGTGGTTGCAAACTGCCCCGGGCTCCCTGGGCCTGCACCCCTCAACTCCTGCCCTGGGCACTGCGGTCCCAGGCGGGCCAATCCTCCCGTGGGAGCACAGGTGCACTGCAGGAGGAAGGAAAGACACCATACGGTAACTGTAGTTGTGCCGCAGTGGCCAGAGTTTCCCCTTCCTTTTTTCTTTGTTCGTATTTTCAGAAATGTCCATAATGCTAAAATCCTTTATCTTAAGGAAAACCGTAAATAAGCCCCTTTGTGCGCAGTCAACGCAGGGTCCCGGCGCGGGCGGCAGGGGGCGTGCGCGCCTTCCCCTGCTCGCGCGAGGCGGGGAGGAGCTGGTGATGGATGGTCCCGGGTGCGGGTCCCTGGGGAGGACAGGGACCACAGGAGCCGGTGGGCGAGGGGGCGGGGTGGAGGTCCGTGCGGAGGACGGAGAGGGCTCGGATGGAGGAGGGAAGTCCGGAGCAGGGTTCCCCACTGAGGACGGGGGTGGGGGTCTTCAGGCCTAGGGGTCGAGCTTCCTCCGGGAGGCGGGGCGGGGGGCGGGGACGACAGAAGTCCTTGCAGAAGAAGGGGATGGGGCCGGTGAGGAGGGATGATGGGGGAAGGGGTCCCCGGGGAGGACGAGTGGAGGGGGCGGGGTCTGCAGGGAGGATGGCCTGGGGTTGGGGTCCTCCGGGAGGGTAGAGGTTGGGGGCTGAAATCCGAGCCAAGGCCCGAGAGAGGGGGATGAAGAGGGGACGTGGGTCCAGGGGGAGAATCTAGCGGGGTCGCCTGCTC
Source organism: Ailuropoda melanoleuca (assembly GCF_002007445.2). Taxonomy (NCBI): domain Eukaryota; kingdom Metazoa; phylum Chordata; class Mammalia; order Carnivora; family Ursidae; genus Ailuropoda; species Ailuropoda melanoleuca. The sequence goes on along the minus strand of NC_048218.1, from coordinate 110,807,740 downwards.
ACGTGCATCTTGGGCCAGCGGCCGCCGGGTGCTGGGAAGGAGGAGCACAGAGGACTTCTCCCAGCCTTGCTCAGGGCCTGTAGGATTGGCCTGGGGGCTCCTGAAGGGACCCAGTGTGGGGGGACAGAGAGGAGCCTTAAAAAGCTGGTGGCCACACAGGCCTGAGACCACAGGTGGCCAGATTTTTTTTTTTTTTTTAACTAAAGACTTGTATTTGCATGCTGTAAGGATCCTTTCCAGCAGCTTTGGAAGTCCTTTTGTCTTTTGGAATCTTCTGCATACCAACCAAAGGATGCATTCCATTGTCCTTGGGAGGTTTGGGGTCCTTTCCTTTAAGGGTGCCCCTTAAGGGGGTTTATCTAAGTCCGAGTTTCCCCAGAACGGCCATTACAATTCCAGATATCCTTGTGACCCAGAAATTCCGCTTTGGGGTGAACACCGTAAGGGATTGTGAACAGGTATTCCAACACGAAGGGGTGGGTGAATGCTCATGGCAGCGATATTCACAATTGCCTGAAGGTGGAAACAGCCCCCATGTCCATCCACTAAGGGTTAGAGAAAGCTCATCTGTTCATACAGTCCTTCGGCCCCAGGGAGGAATGAACACGGATCCGCACTAGAGTGTGGGGGAGCTTGCGAAACAGGTTAGGAAAGGAAGTCAGACAGCGGAGATCACGCGTGGTAGGATTCCATTTATATAAAGTGTGCGTAATAGATGAATTGACAGAGTCAGCAAGCAGGCTCTGGACCCCTCTCCCCACTTCCCTGGTGGCATCTCAGCTGCATCCCCCCACCCAGAGGCTCAATCCCGTGTCCCAGCCTCCTGGAGTCTGGAATGGTGGTGAATAAATGAGACCCTGCCTGGGAAGAGCTGGTGCTGTTTTGCAAACCCACGTTGGCTCCTGGTCTGCAGGGAGGAAGAACGGGACCATGGATGGGACTCTAGGATGCAAGGATCTCCTGGCCCGCCTGGGGCGGGGGGAAGCGTGGGGGCAGGCTGACTCCAGATGCCTGGGGTCTGAGCTTACTTGTCCTTCAGCTGGAGGTTTTGGCCTCTCTGGGCCCTTCCTTGCCTGTGACGGGCCTCCCGTCCTCTCAGATAGCGTCCCTGCATGGTCAATAGCGGTCTGTTGCATTTTTCTCCAGTGATCGTGCCGGATCGTCCTGTGGTTCTCTTTGGTTCTGCTCCCTACACGCCCAACCCTGCGTGTTTAGTGCTGTTCTGTCCTGGAAACCCTTGGCCCTCTTAGGTGCTCTTGCTTGAGGCCTCTTTCCCACTGTTCTGTTATCTGCTTCTGGGGACCCAAGTGCTAGTACTCGGCCTGCTTGTCTCGACCTCCCAGCTAGTTCTGTCTTCAGAGACCTGACGTTTTCCCTGGATCCCTGGGGACCAGAGGCTGAAGAGCCTGGAGTGTAGTGGGGCTTTCGAGGTGCTTTTATGTGACATGCTCTTCCATTTGGCCTGGTCGTCAGTCCTGGATCTCTTCGCGGCTGCTCCCGGTTGGCTTGGGACCAGAGAGCACGTTTCTGGATGTCTGACTGTATATGGACGCGTGACGTGTGTACCCGTGGATGCCCTCTCTACAAGCACCTGTCCATAGGTGGCCATTTATTCCTGATTTACTTATTGGGGGAGATTGAGTTACTGGTGTTACTTGTGTGTCCGTGGTCGTTAAACACCGCCTGTGTTGATTTGAATAAATAATTCACTTACCTTGCTTTCCAGAACACTAGTTGGGTCAGATGGCAGACGGTTCTTCTGTGTGGTCTCGGGAAGGGAAATGCTGGAGGGCCTCTTGCCACGTGCACTGGGACAGAACACGTTTGGGGGCATACTTACCTAGCTATTACCGTGTTTGGTTCCCTATGGTATAGACACTTTTTCTCTTTCAAGAAGGTAGCCAAATATTTGTGTTCCTGGGTTTGTGGGCATTTCGGATGCTGAATGGAAAGCAGAATTTGCTGGAATGTGATTTGTCTTTCAGAGCACGGGATCATCGGAGGGGGATGCTGAGTGGTCCCAGACATGTGAGGGGCCAGGAGGCGGCATGGAAGGGGGCACCCCCAGGCTTGGCAAAGAGGCTCTACTCCCCCAGGTGAGCGTGAGGCTGGGGACTGGGGAGCTTCCTGTGGGGCAGAGAGAGAGCCGGGCTCCCTGGGTGGCCCACGGGAGATGCTGTGGGATACTCAGGGGCCCTCAGCCCCGGGACAGCACCTGCAGGAAGCCCCGGGCCCTGGTCAGCATCCGTGGAATGAACACCTGGGAAAGACACTTAGCACCAGGCCCCTGTGGGCTAGTGGCCAGGGACCCTTCCTGAGCTGTTCCTGACGGGGAGGGAATCCCCAGTCACAGTGATGGACTTCTTACCTGCCTTGGTACCTGTCACATGTGACTTAGAGACACAAGGTCATGTCACCTCACACGCTGCCGGCTGCACACTTGCAAGTTCATCTTCCTGTCACTGCGCTCACCCCCGGAGTCCCCCCTCTCTGGAGACCACCTCCCCTCTGCTGCCCTGACCAAGCCCTCCAGCCACCTGCCCAGGGTAATCTAGCGAGTGGGACTAGCGAACTAGCAGTTGGTGGGGTGCAGGCTCGAGACAGAGTCCAGAGCTGGGGTCCACACACATCTGGCACTTGGCGGGGAGCGCACTGGGACTGCCCTAGTGACCTGCTGGGAGTGGGGACAGGGCCAAGGAGAGAGGCGTGGCAAGCTCTCCCCAGAAGTACAACCGCTGAGGGCAGAGGTGGGAGGTGCCGGGTGTGCAGGGTGCCCAGCACTGCGTGGCCGTTTCTGGGGGTGGGCAGGGGTGTGGCCCAGAGCAAAGCTCCCCAGCAGGAAGCACTGGTCTGGGCCCAGATGCAGGCCTACCACACCTAGGAGGAAGCATCACCCAGCCCCACATGGCCACCCAGGAGCAGTGCTGGGGTTCTGAGCATCTGGGTGGTGGGGATGGTGGCCTCCATGTCCCAGGGAGCTCCACACTCAGGATGCACCGGGGCGTCCAGAGGAGGTGGCCAGGCAGGAGGGACGGAGCCAGCAGGAGGGACCAGGGGCTTGGGGACAAGGAGCTGACTGCAGAGGTGTTCAGGGCGTTTTGGGGGGTACTGGGAACACTTGCAAAGACATGGAGGCGAACTGGAACCCTCAGGCAGGGAGCAAAAGCAGGTACCGGGCAAATCTAGAGGGGGTCGTTTGGTGAAGAGGAAGGGCCAGGGTCACGGCCCCTCTGGGGCTGAGACCCAGGCCAGGCCATGGCCTCCCTGGTGCCCACCTGAGCTCTGCATCTTGTCCCTGCCTTAGAATTACCTCTGTGAGCAACGGGGTCTAACCAGCGGCAAGTTCACGTCCGGCACCACGTTCCCGGCATAAACACTCGGGGGCCCCAGCTGGCTCCCAGCACACTCCAGCCCACAGGCTTCCCAGGGTTTCATGGCTTTGGGAAGAGGGCACCAAGAAGCCACCTGAGAAGCCAGAGTTCCATGGGAGGGATTTTGATGGGATTTTAGGGGTGGTTTAGGGCTCCAGTCATGAGGAGGGGGCTGACCCACAGGTGGAGGGCTCAGACCCACAAGCCTGACCCTCCCCACTTCAGATGCCACCTGAAAGTCCAGGAGGCTGTCACCTGTGCTTCTGACCTAAGGGTTCCAGACGAGAAGTTCCCACGGCCCCTCCCTGGGTTTGGTGAAGTCCGTGGAGCGGCTCACAGAACTCAGGGAGACAGTTTACTCACTACATCATTGGTTTGCAATAAAAGACAGATGTGAGAGATGCCCGGGGTGGGGTCTGGAGAGAGGGTGTGGGGCTCTTATGCCCCCCAGGGTTCACAGTCCCCACATCTCCACGTGCTCACCAACCCAGAACTCTCCAGTCCCATCCTTTTGGGGTTTTATGGGGGTTTCATGATAAGGAGGTGATCGATGAATCATTGGCCATTGGTGATTGATTAAACCTGCAGCCCCTCCCCTCCCGAGGTCAGAGGTGCCTCCCCCAACCCCGTATCAACTCGTTAGCATCACAAGAGACCCCTTTCTGCTCCTCCACATAGGGAATTCCAGGAGCTTTATAGGTGCTCCATGGGGGGGGGGCGGTAGTGAAGACCAACTTTGTATTTCTTATAAATCACAGCAGCCCAGGATGGTGGGGGCCTTGGGTTTGCCTTGGGGTGGATGACACCTAGCAGGTCACTGGCCACCGTGGAAGGGCCAAATCCTAATTTTTCTTACGCTCCAGCCTCTGTAACCGGCTCTCCCTTTTCCTGCCCTCGCTGCTCTTCCTCAGAAAACAGACATTTCCCCCACGCCAGCGCTCTGTGGTATTTTCCTGACCACGGACACCCTGTAATATCGTAGAACTCGCTGTCATGTGATAAAAGCATGGGGCTGGACAAAGGAAGGGAAAGTGTGTGACCGTTTCAACTATGACTTTGCGACCTGTTTCTGGAAAGTGTGACTAGGGGTGCTGCCAGCCCAGCCGGTCCAAGGTGACTCTTCCAGGGAGCATGGTGGCCTGCCAAGACCTGGAGCTTCCAAGGAGAGCGCAGGCAGACTGGGCTGGCTCTCCAGCAGCGGCAAGGCGGCCTGTCTGGTGCGGGGTGCAGGCTGCCTGGGGTCGGGGTTCACTGGTCGGCACTGTGCTCCTCGCTGCCCGTAGCAGACGTGACAGAAGCCAACAAAGGCGAGCTGCTGCTCACACTGCCTGTCCCTGGGGTGGCCTGTGGCCCTGCCAGCCGCAGGTCAGTTGTGACGGCAGCTCGGATGCGGTGGCCCCGCTCCACGCCAGCTCTGCCTCCTGTGCTGGGGACCAAGGGGCTCCCTCTTCACCCCCATCTGGGACGTCCCTTCCTCATGGAGGAGGGATGAGAAAGCCCCAGAGCCGCCAGGGCTGGTCACCTGTCCCGTCTGCCCCCATCCCTTCATTCACATGATGGGGGTGCCTTCCCAGGGCCCGGAGACACATTCCATCCAAGGGGCATGTGGCCTTGAGCCAGGGGTCAGCGTCCCCTTGTGCAAGCAGGCCAAGTTATGGGGACAAGAACAAAGCTCCCACATGTTCTTTCGGGGGCCCGGGCAGACGACCTGCCCTCAGCTGCCCCTCCCCACCCCGGGTACAGGAAAGAAGAACCAGGTAGGGGCTCATGCAGCTTACAAGATGTTCTGCGTTTTTGCATGGTCTGACCTGGGGCAAACCACCACCACCCCATCCTCCATGCTGGGCGTCCCTTGCTGGCCTGGCTTTCCCTGCACTGACCCTGTCCCCACTCAGTCCACCGGGAGCAACAGGCTGTCCACCGAGGCCTGGCAGGCAGCCTCTCAGCCTGGAGCTTCTGAGAGTGACAGTTGCTTCCCACGGGGCCTGAAGTCTCTGCTGCTCGTTGACTCGTAGCGGGTCCCCTGTTCCTGGACCCTCCATGATCCGAGGGGCGGTGTGATGGGCCAGGCCCGAGGCCTGGAATCAGAACTGAGCGTGGGCCCAGCCTCCCAGAGGAGCAGGAGAAGAAGGGACAACGGTCCTGGGTGCCAAGGCAGGACCCAAACCAGTCTTCTTGGTTCCTGGAATCCACTGACTGCTGTGAGAGCACGCAGGTCGCTGCTGGCGCATTTTTTAGCCAATTATATGTAAACGCAGAGATACGCACGTCTGCGCAGCCTGTTAAGAAGCTCAGAGCCAATATTTTCCCTCTGTTGTGTTTTGAATACATTCTCATTGTGAGTCGCCTACACCCGTGCAGTCCTGACAGAGAGAAGTCCCACTCCCTTTGCTTCTCCCAGGCGTCACTGTTTGGCCATCAGTTCCCTGTGCCTTGTTTTCGGGACTTTTTCTATTTGGAGACAGACAGGAACCTATTTCTCCCAACACTCGGGGAGCAAAGCAGGAAAACCATCATGAGAAGCTTGCAGGTTCGGGCAGTGGCCAGTTTGCCACGTGCCCGGGACTCTGGCAACTGGGAGTTGAAATGACATTAAGAGAAAGAGCGCGTCAGCGGGCTCCATGAGTTTACTTCCAGTGAAGGCAGGAAGGTGGGATCCGGGGAAGGTCTCCCCTTGTGAAGCCCACCGAGGCAGAGGGGAGCGGGCATTGTTAGTCCTGTAGCCCCGAGAGGACAAATAGGCTGTGTCCTGATGTTGAGGCGCCAGGACGGGGGGATGTGTTAGGAAATGGGACAGTGCATCTTCACTCACAGGGTCTCCTGCCTCAGACACCTGTTTTCACATTGTGGTTTGAAATGTAAAAATGTCACAGGGGCTGCATCAATCTCTCCTTGGGCACTGCCCCCCTGCTCCCACGATATGGGACTGGGAAGTGGGGCCGGGGTGGTTCCCTTAAAGGCTCCTGGAGCTCAGAGAGTTTGATCCAGTGCTAAGACATTTGAAATGCTGTCCCTTTTGTCCTCTGACTATAGCAAAGGACGTCCTCTTAAGTCTGTCTGTCCCCTAAAACAAATAGACCAGAGAGAGGTGTCCGCTGGAACGGAGAGAATTCCCTGTTTTGGATGGAGCCTCTCTGCCTGAGAAAGCCCTGGAGACCCTGTTTCTGCCCTCACCCTGCATGTGGCCCCCACGACAGAGGTCAGAGGGCACGTGGACTGGAAGGGGTGGACCGGGGGGGGGGGGGGGGAGACAGGGGAAGGAATGCAAACCCAGCCCAGCAATGCTGTCAGCACGCTCGAGGGTCATAGGCGCCCAGGTGAGTCTCAGACGTGGCCCTGCCAAAGGTCCAGTCCAGAATCCCCGAGACGAGAAAGAATGGGGACCAAGAAGCTCCGACCTTAGAGTCAGATACGTGCCGGGGTAAGTGCACCTTAAAGGGCACCCCACCCCATGCCCAGGCTTTACTTAATTTTGTTTCCAGTGCTTATCACTCCCTCACATCCGGGTCNGATGTGAGAGATGCCCGGGGTGGGGTCTGGAGAGAGGGTGTGGGGCTCTTATGCCCCCCAGGGTTCACAGTCCCCACATCTCCACGTGCTCACCAACCCAGAACTCTCCAGTCCCATCCTTTTGGGGTTTTATGGGGGTTTCATGATAAGGAGGTGATCGATGAATCATTGGCCATTGGTGATTGATTAAACCTGCAGCCCCTCCCCTCCCGAGGTCAGAGGTGCCTCCCCCAACCCCGTATCAACTCGTTAGCATCACAAGAGACCCCTTTCTGCTCCTCCACATAGGGAATTCCAGGAGCTTTATAGGTGCTCCATGGGGGGGGGGGCGGTAGTGAAGACCAACTTTGTATTTCTTATAAATCACAGCAGCCCAGGATGGTGGGGGCCTTGGGTTTGCCTTGGGGTGGATGACACCTAGCAGGTCACTGGCCACCGTGGAAGGGCCAAATCCTAATTTTTCTTACGCTCCAGCCTCTGTAACCGGCTCTCCCTTTTCCTGCCCTCGCTGCTCTTCCTCAGAAAACAGACATTTCCCCCACGCCAGCGCTCTGTGGTATTTTCCTGACCACGGACACCCTGTAATATCGTAGAACTCGCTGTCATGTGATAAAAGCATGGGGCTGGACAAAGGAAGGGAAAGTGTGTGACCGTTTCAACTATGACTTTGCGACCTGTTTCTGGAAAGTGTGACTAGGGGTGCTGCCAGCCCAGCCGGTCCAAGGTGACTCTTCCAGGGAGCATGGTGGCCTGCCAAGACCTGGAGCTTCCAAGGAGAGCACAGGCAGACTGGGCTGGCTCTCCAGCAGCGGCAAGGCGGCCTGTCTGGTGCGGGGTGCAGGCTGCCTGGGGTCGGGGTTCACTGGTCGGCACTGTGCTCCTCGCTGCCCGTAGCAGACGTGACAGAAGCCAACAAAGGCGAGCTGCTGCTCACACTGCCTGTCCCTGGGGTGGCCTGTGGCCCTGCCAGCCGCAGGTCAGTTGTGACGGCAGCTCGGATGCGGTGGCCCCGCTCCACGCCAGCTCTGCCTCCTGTGCTGGGGACCAAGGGGCTCCCTCTTCACCCCCATCTGGGACGTCCCTTCCTCATGGAGGAGGGATGAGAAAGCCCCAGAGCCGCCAGGGCTGGTCACCTGTCCCGTCTGCCCCCATCCCTTCATTCACATGATGGGGGTGCCTTCCCAGGGCCCGGAGACACATTCCATCCAAGGGGCATGTGGCCTTGAGCCAGGGGTCAGCGTCCCCTTGTGCAAGCAGGCCAAGTTATGGGGACAAGAACAAAGCTCCCACATGTTCTTTCGGGGGCCCGGGCAGACGACCTGCCCTCAGCTGCCCCTCCCCACCCCGGGTACAGGAAAGAAGAACCAGGTAGGGGCTCATGCAGCTTACAAGATGTTCTGCGTTTTTGCATGGTCTGACCTGGGGCAAACCACCACCACCCCATCCTCCATGCTGGGCGTCCCTTGCTGGCCTGGCTTTCCCTGCACTGACCCTGTCCCCACTCAGTCCACCGGGAGCAACAGGCTGCCCACCGAGGCCTGGCAGGCAGCCTCTCAGCCTGGAGCTTCTGAGAGTGACAGTTGCTTCCCACGGGGCCTGAAGTCTCTGCTGCTCGTTGACTCGTAGCGGGTCCCCTGTTCCTGGACCCTCCATGATCCGAGGGGCGGTGTGATGGGCCAGGCCCGAGGCCTGGAATCAGAACTGAGCGTGGGCCCAGCCTCCCAGAGGAGCAGGAGAAGAAGGGACAACGGTCCTGGGTGCCAAGGCAGGACCCAAACCAGTCTTCTTGGTTCCTGGAATCCACTGACTGCTGTGAGAGCACGCAGGTCGCTGCTGGCGCATTTTTTAGCCAATTATATGTAAACGCAGAGATACGCACGTCTGCGCAGCCTGTTAAGAAGCTCAGAGCCAATATTTTCCCTCTGTTGTGTTTTGAATACATTCTCATTGTGAGTCGCCTACACCCGTGCAGTCCTGACAGAGAGAAGTCCCACTCCCTTTGCTTCTCCCAGGCGTCACTGTTTGGCCATCAGTTCCCTGTGCCTTGTTTTCGGGACTTTTTCTATTTGGAGACAGACAGGAACCTATTTCTCCCAACACTCGGGGAGCAAAGCAGGAAAACCATCATGAGAAGCTTGCAGGTTCGGGCAGTGGCCAGTTTGCCACGTGCCCGGGACTCTGGCAACTGGGAGTTGAAATGACATTAAGAGAAAGAGCGCGTCAGCGGGCTCCATGAGTTTACTTCCAGTGAAGGCAGGAAGGTGGGATCCGGGGAAGGTCTCCCCTTGTGAAGCCCACCGAGGCAGAGGGGAGCGGGCATTGTTAGTCCTGTAGCCCCGAGAGGACAAATAGGCTGTGTCCTGATGTTGAGGCGCCAGGACGGGGGGATGTGTTAGGAAATGGGACAGTGCATCTTCACTCACAGGGTCTCCTGCCTCAGACACCTGTTTTCACATTGTGGTTTGAAATGTAAAAATGTCACAGGGGCTGCATCAATCTCTCCTTGGGCACTGCCCCCCTGCTCCCACGATATGGGACTGGGAAGTGGGGCCGGGGTGGTTCCCTTAAAGGCTCCTGGAGCTCAGAGAGTTTGATCCAGTGCTAAGACATTTGAAATGCTGTCCCTTTTGTCCTCTGACTATAGCAAAGGACGTCCTCTTAAGTCTGTCTGTCCCCTAAAACAAATAGACCAGAGAGAGGTGTCCGCTGGAACGGAGAGAATTCCCTGTTTTGGATGGAGCCTCTCTGCCTGAGAAAGCCCTGGAGACCCTGTTTCTGCCCTCACCCTGCATGTGGCCCCCACGACAGAGGTCAGAGGGCACGTGGACTGGAAGGGGTGAACCGGGGGCGGGGGGGGGGAGACAGGGGAAGGAATGCAAACCCAGCCCAGCAATGCTGTCAGCACGCTCGAGGGTCATAGGCGCCCAGGTGAGTCTCAGACGTGGCCCTGCCAAAGGTCCAGTCCAGAATCCCCGAGACGAGAAAGAATGGGGACCAAGAAGCTCCGACCTTAGAGTCAGATACGTGCCGGGGTAAGTGCACCTTAAAGGGCACCCCACCCCATGCCCAGGCTTTACTTAATTTTGTTTCCAGTGCTTATCACTCCCTCACATCCGGGTCTGTGGGGTTCTTGTCTGTCTGCCCCACAAGCAAGTGGACTCTGGCGCAGGGGTGGGGGGAGCAGGGGGGAGTGGAGGGGAGTGGGGGGTGGAGCTGGCTTTGCTCCTAACTGGGTCCGCTGCAGCCTGTGCGAGACACCCCCTCCACCCTCCTTGATGTTTGTTGATTGAAGGAACAAAGCGAGGACGTGCCCCTGGGGTGGGGACAGCCGGCTGTGAGTCCTTAAAGGGGGGCATTTATGTGTCCTGGGGCCGCTCCCTGTGCTTGTGCATTGTCCCCACCATCCATCTGTTCCCCCAGATCCCTTCTGTTCCTGTGCAGTGTAGAGCTGATGTGTCCACGCCACTGTCTGGGGTGTTGGACCCCAGGAGGCACATTTCCCACTGGAGGTAAGGACGGTCTTATTTTTCTGCCTGGGGGCGGCGCTCGCGAGGAAGACCAGCATGTCCAGTGCCGCCAGGTTGCCCTGCCTGCCATGGAGGGGGAGCCGCTTATGTCAATCAGACGCTCTGCTCATCAATGGAAGTGGTGGCGGATTCACGGTCACTGACCCGTCAGCCAGGGCCATTACCAGGTCCCACAGGCGGGGGGAGGGAGGCTTTGAACAACAGATACTTGTCTTCTTGCAGTTCTAGAGGCTAGAGTCCCAGATGGAGGTGTTGCAGGGCCGGTGACACTCCGGAGGCCTCTCCTGGGCACATGGACGGCTGTCTTGTCCCTCGCGTCCCCATGTGCTCATCCCTCCGTGTGTCTGTGTCCCGATGTCCTCTTCATAGAAGGAAGCCAGCCCAATGACATGGGGGCCCACCCCAGTGACTACAGTTAGCCTTAATTATCCTTTAGAGAGCCTCCATCCAAACAGACTCACATTGGGGGGTAGGGCTTAGCCCTGTGAAATTTGGGGGGGACAAAACCTGTCAGGCATCAACCAGTGGGGTGCCTGGGGGGACGGACAGAGGCAGGGCTCCAGCTGACCCAGCCAGGGGACCCAAGAGAACACCAGTGCCCTCCCAGCGGCCAGGGAGGGAGGTGTGTGGATGCACGAGGGCCGAGCCCCGTTGCAGGGCAGTGCCCCGCTGGGATGGAGCCTGCGGGTGGGGAGAGGGTCCCCAAAGTGTTGTAACTGGAGGAGAAACCAGGTATGATTGACGCCTGGGGACCATCAGACCGATGGCTAGAGCACAGCCCCTAAGGTCCCTCCAGGCCTGCCACGTGCTCCCCACCAGGCAGCGCCCCCAGGGCCCCCGGGTCCAGCAGAGAGCCCAGCGCTGGGCCTTCCTGTAGCCCCCGGAGGCCAGCTCCTCCGATCGCCAGCAGGAGCAGAGGCCCCGCTCCCCCAGTAGCGTTTAGCAGAAGTTAGAAGTTGCAAAACACCGCTGAGGCCTGTGGGGACCCAGGCCGCTCCCCACCTTCCCTTTTGTGTAAACAAAGAAACTGCCAAAATGGAATGCTTGCTCCCTTGTCCTTCCTTCCAAGGGCGGTAATGTGGCCATCCATCATCCTCACTTCGCGCGGGAGCACTCACCGCAGGACCCACGCGCTCTTCCCATTGGCGGCGCCGGCGTCCCGGTCCACGACCGGGCCTGGCGCGCGCTGATGTTTATCTCAGCTCTGTAATTAAAGAAGAATGTTAAGTGCGCAGCTCGGCTCTTCCAAATGCTGGAAGGATCTGGAACAATGTAACCCCTTGAGAAAAGCTTGGGAAGGGGAAAAAACCCCACATTTACAAATAACAAATTTGGAAAAAACAGATCACTTTAGTTTGGGACACATGCAACTTTCCTAGACTGTTTTTTTTTTAAACAAGTATTCTCTGAAAATCACCAAAAGGAGGTCAGTTGGAATAGCAATTTCAGAATAACCAGTAGAAACCAAACAGAGGAAAACATCTGAAGACGTGGATTAGACGATCGGCAATGTGTGTGAGGATCGTTTGGTACAGGAGCCGGGGAGCAAGCACCGATGTGCACCCTCACAGCTATCCTTGCACACTCTTTGCGCTCAACTGCAGACCCTTAGCATCGGCTTGCACAGAGGGAGGAATGTTCGCTACTGTCTGAGACGCCCAGCATGGCCTCCTGACGCTGCACCAGCCGAGGGAGGTTCTAGGTGCTGGCATCGCTGATGAGGAGCCTGGGGCATTCTCCCCAAATCGCAGGGCTTCTGGGGCGGCAGCTCGGCTTGGAATTGGTAGACCACAGCTGGCTGCAGAGCAGGTGCCGCCGAGCCGAGCCCCGCCCCGCCCCGCCCCGCCCAGTCTGCGGAGCCCTGCCCTGCCAGGGAGGGAAGGAGCAAAGACTCTGAGGGGGAATTCCTGGCCTCTGGCGACTTGTGAAAGGGGTGCTTTAGGCCTGGGTGCTGCCCCACCTGGTGGGGTTCTCGGCCCCGGGGTCCAGTCCCGTGCAGCGACACCTGCCACACTGCTCTGCCAGCCTGGGGTGCAGGCGGACGGGGCCAACCGGGGAGGCCCTCTGTGGTGATGTCTAAATGCCATCACGGGCATGAGGGGGGTGATGCATTTCCCTGTGCTTGCTCTAGCTTAGATTACCTTCTGGAGCAAGATGAGGAAGTGCCAGTCAGCCTTCAAGGCACCATCAAAAAGCCAAGACCCGATTTCCTTGAATAAAGACCGCACACTTTTGTATGTTAACAAACATAGCTGGATCCTGGTCCGTCTCGGCCTGCTGGTGGGGTACCAGTGACCGGACCCCTCCTTTGACCCCCTCCAAGTGACGCAAATGGGCTGGTTCTCACAGGATCAAAAGCCCAGCGTCTCTGAGGCCACTTGCCCAGGCCCACAGCCCCCTGCCTCTCCTGCTTCAGAGGTTGGAGGGCTGCTCCTCAGCTCCCCTTGTAACTCTGGAGGGTGTGAGACTTGCTCTGGGCCCTGGGTTGTGACAGGATGCCTGCAAGTGGGTGGGATCCTGGGGAGCTTTCTAGTAGGGCCGCTGGTGTCCATCTGCCCCGGCCTTCTGCTCATCCCCTGTCCACCTGAGCAAGAGAGTGGGACCTGGAGTCATCCCTTGCATACCCACATTGTCTGTCCCGTGAAGCCTTGGCTCCCACATCCCCTGGCCTCTCAGGCTCAGTGCTGCCCTGGGTACAAGCCAGCCCCCTGGGTCCCTCTGACCTTCCTCTCCTGTGTAAGCAGCAGACACCCACCTTGTGGGGAAGAGCCGAGCGAGTGGCAGAGGCACGACGTCTGGAGACCAAACTTTCCCATCCTGGAGGGGCACATACTGGGTAGGTCGTTTCTGGGCTTGGACGTAGGTACCCCAAATATGTTTAGACGTATTCTGTTAGTTTTCAGTAAGACCTATGGTAAGGAGATGGTGTTCTGAAGGGTCATGGATGTATTTAATCCCGACACCATGTAAGTTACATCTCAGGTGTCTAAAGCTGTCTCATTATTCTACATTCTGTGCATTTCCATGGACATCAGAGTAGTTTGCCAATTGCTGCAAAAGAGCCTGTCGGGATTTTGACAGGAATTGGACTAAATCTAAAGACCAACTTAGGGAGCACGGCCATCCTGAACAACATTGTGTCTTCCATGAACATGGGATAACTTTCTCTTTACTCAGGTATTAAATTAATTGTAGCAATGTTTTGTAGTTTTCAGGGTAAAGTGTTCAATTTCTTCCTAAGCGTATTAATCTTTAGATGCCACTGTCAATAGAATTATTTTCTTTATTTTATTTTCAGATCATTCCTTGTCAGCACACTTCACGTTCAAACAACTTGGGTTTGAATCACAAGGGTTCACTTATATGCAGATGATTTCCTTTTTCTTTCTTTTTAAAAAGATTTTATTGCTTCATTGAGAGAGATAGAGAGAGAGTGCAGAGAGGGGCAGAGGGGGAGAGAGGGAGAGAATCTCAAGCAGACCCCCCACTGACCATGGAGCCCAAAGAGGGGCTCAATCCCACAGCCTTGAGATCAGGACCTGAGCTGAAATCAAGAGTTGGACACTCGGGGCGCCTGGGTGGCTCAGTCGATAAGCATCTGCCTTCAGCTCAGGGCGTGATCCCAGAGTCCTGGGATCTAGCCCCACATCAGGCTGCTTTGCCGGGAGCCTGCTTCTTCCTCTCCCACTCTCCCTGCTTGTGTTCCTTCTCTCGCTGGCTGTCTCTCTCTGTCAAATAAATAAATTAAAAATCTTAAAAAAAAAAAGAGTTGGAGGCTCAACTGACTGAGCCACCCAGGTGACCACAGATGTTTTTCAATAAATGTACTGGAAAAGTTTCTGGAAGTCTGACAATTTGAAAAAAACTCACAGATGAACCGCATAGCTTTGAAGTATCAAATGTTAATGTTTTCAAACTTTCTTATGAATATGACTGTAATCCTGTATGCCATAAAAATTTTATAACTATTTATTCATTAGTGTATAGGCTAGGCTACTGTGAAGCAATCGTCTTGATTACACAAGGCCACCATAAAGCAATCATATTGCTGCTTTTTTGTTTACAATGCATAAATCGATATACCTGCAAATAAATATATTTTTTCACATTATCTATTCTTTTCATTTTTTTAGAATATTTTATTAGAGAGCTTTATTATTTTTTTTTAAGTAATCTCTACACCCAACATGGGTCTTGAACTCATGACCTTGAGATCAAGAGTCACACACTTTACCGACTGAGCCAGCCAGGTGGCCCCACATGATCTTTTCATTTTTGATGTGCAGTGTTAGTAATACACATTACACCTACAGTGTTTTGTATCTTATATTGACAGTATCGATGTAGGTACTGACAGATGATTCAACTCGCAAACAATGTCAACTGATGCTATGAATAAATACATTGCAGTTCTATTTTCTCCTCCTTGTGACTTTATTAATCACATTTGCTTTTCTCAAGCTCACTTTATTGTAAGAATATAGCATATGATACATATAACACAAAAAATATGTGTTCATTGACTCTTTACGCTGTCATAAGGCTTCTGGTCAACAGTAGGCTGTTAGTAGTTCAGTTTTGGAGGAACCAAAAGTTATATGTGGATTTTTGATCATGGGGGGGGTGGGGGGGTGGCACTCCAATCTCTGTGTTGTTCAAGGGTCACTGTATACAAAGAAGAAATCGACTTCTGTACGTTGACCTGGACACTGTGATGTCGGTAAGCTAGTTCAGTTCTAACTTAAAAAAAAATTTTTGGAGGGGGGCCCTGGGTGGCTCAGTTGGTTAAGTGTCCAACTCTTGATTTTGGCTCAGGTCATGATCTCAGGGTCCTGAGATCTAGCCCCACTGCAGGCTCTGTGCTCGGCAGGGAGTCTGAAATTCTCCCTCTCCCTCTGCCCCTCCCCCCTTGCTCTCTCTCTCTCTCTCTCAAATAAATAAATAAATATTGCTTTGAGGATGGAGTCTTGAGAATTTTCTGAATTTTCTAAATGAAAAATAATTTCTTTAATAAATATTGGACTATTCAGGTTTTATCTTCTTGAATAAATTTCGATAGCTTTTGTTTTTCAAAGAATTGGTCCATTTCATGGAAGTGGTTAAACATGCAGGCAAAAAGATGATCCCATTATTAACCTCTTATTATTTGGGTCGTCTGAGTGACATCCCTTCTTTCATTCCCAATGTTAGTAATTTGTGTCTTTTTTTACTTGTTGGTCTTGTCAGGGTTTTACTGATCTTTTCAAAGAACCAGCTTTTGTTTCATTGATTTTCTCTATCATTTCACTGCTTTTAATTGTGGATCTCTGCTGTTTTCTTTCTGATTTATTATTTCCTTCCTTATGCTTGATTTGGATTTTTTTTTGCACTTCTTTTTCTAGATTTTAAAGGAGAAGCTTGGACTGTTGGTCTTTCTTCTCGTGTAAGCATTGGATGCTGTAAATTTCCCTCTAAAGAAAACTTAGTGACATGAAACCAGTGTTTCTATGTTGGCTTTTCATTTTCATGCCATTCAAAATCATTTCTCATTTCCCTGGAGACTTCTGTTTTGACTCGGTTCATGTGTGCTGGAGAAGTATGTCTTTCCATTTCTAAATGTTTGGGGGATGTTTTTCAGATTCCTTTTTCGTTTTGATTTCTAGGTTAACCCCATCTTTGTTAGAGAGCTTGATTTGTGTACTCAAGTATTTTGCATTTCTCAGTTTTGGTTTCATGTGGCTGGACGTGTCCTACCCTCGGTGAATGCTCCTTGTGCTTTAGAATGTGTATCTGCTTGATGAAGCAAACTGTCCTATAAAAGTCCATGAACTCAAGATTGTGGATGACACTTTTCAAATCTTTTACATTCTTGCTGACTTTCTGCCTCCTTTTCCCATTGATAGCTCCAAGTAGATAGAGTGTTAAAGTCTCCAAGTATAATTGTGGGTCTGTCTAGTTCTTTTTCAGTTTTGAGAACGTTTGCTTCATGTAGTTGGAACCTGTTGTCAGGTGCATCTGTATTTAGGATTATTCTATGTTTTTGGTGAGTTCATCCTTTATGATTATTTTATGTCCTGATCATTTTCCTTGTTCTGAGTCTACTTTTCCTAATAATATGGTCTGCGGAGCTTTCAAATTCTTTTAGGATAAATGCTTGGTTTTGGAATAATTTAGATGTACAGAAAAGTTGATTATTCAGAGCTCACTACTTTTACTCTCAATATTCTTCTGTTGTTCCCGAATCCAGGATGTATGTCATAATGCGTTCAGTCATCATTTCCCTCTGGTGTGCTCTGGTCTATGACAGACCTTCAGCTTCTCCTTGCTTTTTATGAACTTGACTGTTTGAGGAGCCCTGGCCAGGTATTTTATAGAATTCCCCTTATTATTTTTTTAAAAGATTTTATTTATTTATTTGTCAGAGAGAGAGAAAAAGCATGAACAGGAAGGAAGGGTAGAGGGAGAAGCAAACTCCCTGCTGAGCAGGGAGACTGATGTGGGACTCGATCCCAGGACCCTGGGATCACGACCTGAGCCAAAGGCAGATGCTTAAGTGACTGAGCCACCCAGGAGCCCTAAAATGCCCCTTAATTTGAACTTGTCTGATGCTTTTCTCGTTATTAGTCTGGGATTATGGATTCCAGCTTTCTTACAATTCGTGCTGTTCATAGCATTGTGGTTACAATGCGTTTCTCTGCCCTTAGCTCTCCTGTTAGCTCTCTCTGCCTTAGCTGCCCCTCTGCGTCCCCCCAACGAGTGAGCTTCACCCACAGGCTCACTGTAAGAAAACAGCTCTTCCTGTCAAGCTCAGCTCCAAAGCCTGCCCAGGGAGGTTTTCTCCACCTCCATCACCCCAGATGACTTGGGGTTTAATGAAGATCATGGTATTTCAGTGAATATGGTTGTCTATATAGTTGCCAGGGCAGGGACTGTGTCTTACTCAGTTTTATGTTCTCTCCAGCCAGCTAGCATGTCCTGCTCAAAATGTGGCCCCAGACCCAGCAGCCGCGGTGTCCTCTGGGAGCCTGCTGAGTGCAGGTCATCAGACACCACCCAGACCTGCCGAATTCAGATCTCACTGTAGCCACTACTCCAGGGATTCACTTACACATCACAGCTTGGGAATCTCTGGTTTTATGGGGGCTTCACTAAATTTGTGTTGAATGAGTTAATAAATGGGTGGTGGCAGCTGATCTTTTCTTGTCCCAAGTAATGCAGTTGGGTTGAGCTCACCTGTGTGCCCCAGGTCTCCTAGAGGCGCAGGCACACATTTGCAGCGGGGCTATTGCCAGACATGCCATCTGAGGCGATGGGGTGTGTTGAGTCTCCGCTTCCTCCTATGCCAAAGGAGGAGAGTGTCCTCACATCACTGGGCTATCATGAATGGGAAATCAGGAGACATATGTGGGGTCCCTGGCACCCACCCCTGGACACGTGGCTTGGGTTCAACCATGTATGTGGTTTCATTTCTTCATGGCACCTGCTAGCCTTGTTTATTTCCAGTGAGCAGATTTGCTTCTATTGTGATCAGTACATTCAGTTCTTGTTTTGAGGCCATTGCCTCCCAGATATAAATATATCTGAAGGGATGATAGAAAGCCTTCCACAGGAATTTCTGTCCACCACATCATCATAGAAATTGCGTGAACATCTGACTGTCCGAATATTGTACCTCGAATCGTTCTAACCCTCCTGAGATAATCTAGATGCTGAATCTATTGGAATGCACTGGGAATCTGGTCAGCTTCTTCTCTTTCTCAAGAATTGGCACTTGTTATCCCGGAGGGAAATACTACAAATACAGCCCCTCGTGAAATTTCAACACCTCACGTCACAACAATCACTTGGTTTGTAGAAAAATAAACTTCTCCAGCTCCCTTGATACTCTTTGCTTTGTTCTTTGGACTCTTTTAGATGCATAGATAAGCAGGGAACAAAGGTCACGTGACCATTCTGGTCTCTTCCTGCTGCTCGGGGACCCCATTGGTACAACTAAGTCTGATGTCATGGAGTGGATCAGGCAGTGAGAGGAAACAGAGGGTCATTATTGCTGTTCGTTCGTCACCCATTTTAGAGTGTGATTTTCAGTAATTCCTTCTTCTCCTGATGGTCTGCTCTTTGGAATGTCATTGTGTCATTATTTGGAGCTTTCTCTGGAAAACAAATGTGGTGTTTTGACTCACCAATATAAATATTATAGAGAAAAAATCATAAATTTATAAAATATTGAAGCTGGATGGAAAGGTGAAGTGTTTTGCCCAGAGTTACAAAGCTCAGCTAGGGATGAGTCAAGACTAGACCAGTTTTCTGGCTCTCCATTTGGTTCAAAGTTTTAGATATTTTGTGCCTTAAAGTTACTGCAGGCAGGGCAGCTGTCTGCCCCCTCTCCTCACCTGTGCCACCTGTAGTAGGAAGTCCTCATTGCCACGGTGCTTGTGGGAGACCTTCTGCCTCCTAAAATCTTGGGGTATTTTATTTACATCAGGATGTATGCTGGCACCACCAGGGCAGGATATGTGTACCTTAGGCACAGATCAAAGGGATCTATTTGACTGAAGGTTTCATAAGAGAAAAGCCCTGCATCTTGTTGCGATACTCTATACTATCTTTCTATTTCAACTCATTTCTCATCAAAATCATTACAATCCACAGCCCACAACGAATCACGAAGGCATTATGGTAAGCTGCAAGCCTGCCTGTAAGACCTTTGGTCTGAATTTGGATAGCTGCCTTCAATAAACCTTCACGTCTAAGACTTTCTTGGGTTTTCCCCTTGGCAGGTTTAGCAGATGAGACAACTGTCAAAATTATGTAATCTACAGGTCATCTAGAAGAGTGATTGCTGACTTTGTCTCTTTCGTCAACGTGCTTACTAATTACATAGCGCCAGGTTTTGTACAAGGTCCTGGGGACAAAATACGAACAGAAAAGTCACCACATTGCCTTCATGGACTGGTATGGACAGCGCATTCGTGTCTGCCCTCCCCGCCAAGTTCACACTCGTAGCATTGAGGGCCTAACCCCCAAAATGGCTGAATTTGGAGAGGGTCTCAAGGAAGTAATTAAGATTAAATGAGGTCACAAGGGTGGGGCCCTGATCCTAGAGGTCCAGGGTCCTTCTGAAGAGAGACAGCAGAGCTCTGTCCCTCTCTCTGTCACGTGAGGCCCCCTTCAGAAGATGCCATCTCTGAACAACCGGGAAGGGGGCTCTCCCAGACATGGAAGCTGCCGGCACCTTGACCCCAGACCTGCAGCCTCCAGAACTGAGAATCAGTGGCCCGGTCCGTGGTATCTGCTATGGCGGCCTGGCCATCCCAGAGCTGGGCCCACAGCCTCGTGAGGAAGATGAACGTCACTCTGAGTCAAAAACACTCGCACAGTGTGATGCTGACAAGTTGTGGAGGATGCTGGCGTTGACTCAGTGGAGAGGTCAGGAGGCTCCTGGGGACTCGCATAGAGGAGAAGAGGGATGTGGAACTGCTCAAACTTTAGAGCAAGGAGTCAGCGGATCAGTTTCTCAGACACTTGCTGTGGTGGCATAGTGCCTGGAGGGTGGCGAGGGTCCACGTGGGACCCAGCAAGAAGGGCAATGCTGAGGTCCAGTGCGGTGTCCTGGTGGGTGTCACAGCATGCAGGTGGTCAGCCCTGAGGGAGAGTCCTGCAGTCCCCGGGCTCATGGTCTCTGGCCCCAAGCGGCCCATGGCTCGCTTCCCAGAGGAAGCCCTGTGGGGGGGGGCAGTTTGTATGGTGTGGGCATGCGTGGTCTCTGCACGGACCCCCCCCCCACCAGCTTTTGCACCACATCATGCCCAGCATTGCCTAAGCAGGGTTTCTTCCTGTGGGGTTTGCCTGTAGTCACCAGGCACGAGCACACCCCTTGGTCTACCACTGCCCAAGGAGTGGTATGCAGCCCTGGTGTGGTCGGGGTGGCCTAGCAGGGACCCCACGGGACAGCTCGCTGGAGTCTTGGGATCTGCCTCCTCCTGGCGCAGGCACTTCTGTCCGCTGCAGCTGCTGTGGCTTCACAGTGTGGCTTCCAAGCTGGGAGCAGAGCGCTTTTGTGTTTGACTTTCATTTTGATGAAAAAATGCTTCACTGGATTAAAAATGCATTCGCTCTGTTCCAAGAGGTTTCAACATTTTGGTTGCTATTTTGAATGTGTAGCTTGTTTTCTATTACATTTTCTGCATTAGAGAAATGTTATCAATTTTTGTATATTGATCTTATATCTAGGAACCTTGGTAGGCTCTTCCTTTCTTCAGTAATCTGCTGACCCTCTTATGTTTTGTAAACAGTCATGTCATCGGCAAATACCGACAGTTTTAACACTCTTCTTACGTTTTCCATTTTTAGGAAGAAGCTAGTTTCATTTCCCTTTCTTTTGCTCCGTCCCCACGGGCCAGAAAGTGGAGATAAACGGGCCCAGATGGAAGCCATGTGCTGAGGATTGCAGAGCTGCCCCCCCAAACCCGGACCGCTCGCCTCACGAGAGAGGGGGATGACCTGTGTTCATAGTCCCTGATGGGTCATTGCTCAATAATCTTTCTGGTGTGCATATCAAGGCTGATTAATACTAACTCCTAAGAGCTGCCTCAGAACTGTTGAGAGCATTAAGGGAGCTGTGTTCAGAGTAGTGTTTGGCAAATACCTGGTGATCCAAAGTATTTTTAAAAATAATACTAACAGCAGCTAATGTTAGTATTGTTGAATGCTGCTTCTTCTCTTCTCCTCCTCCCCCTCCCCTCCTCCTCCTCTCCCCACTTCCTCTTCCTTCTGTTCCTCCCTCCTCCCTCATCTTCTTCTCCTCCTCCTCCTCCCCCTCCTCCTTCTCCTCTCTTCCCCCTTTTCTTCTCCTTCTCCTCTTCCTTCTATACTAGAAGGATGAAATGCAAATATTTCTCATCAAATTCTGAGACTATTTGAAAGCTGAGCCCTCGTTCCTCCATAAGAAGGTAGCTAGTCTCTCTAGCTGCTAATAGCTCAGTGTCCAGTTTTATTAGACAGAGATGTCTGTGACAGATGTAAGAAGCGGATGGGTTTGAGGAAAGAGTCTCAGGGTCTGGGAGAAGCAGATGGCAGAAGGAGACATTCTCCCAGGGTATTGACCTCCTGGTTCAGTTCCCTGTCAGCAGGGATTGTGCGACAAAACCTCAGGGAGGGGGAAGGACATGGGTGTTTGGGGAGGTGAGACTACAGGTTCTCAACCACTGGAAAGATGTGAGTGCCTTTCATGTGGCACAGAGCATGTGCAGAGGGTGCCACGTCTGGTGAGCGTGGAAAGCAAAGGACACAGAGGAGAATCTTCCTTGTTGGGGATATTTAATCTACTCAAGTAACGGCAGCATCTGGATATGGCACTTGGAATGCCATGTGACTGTTTTTATGATAACTTTCATGCTATTGATGTTCTTGGTGGCGATTTTGTATTTGTTTGAAATATCTGTGAATGTATATATTGTCTCACACCTTCCCCCGCCGCCCAAAATTATGTTATTCTTTTAGAGTGTTTGGGATGCTTTATAAAAGAAACATATATAAGGATATATGAATATGTCTATATGTAATATATATTAATGATATGTATAATTATATTAAGGATTAATATAATTCAGGCAATAACACACGGCCCAGAAAAATGGTTTTAAATCTGAGCCAACAAAACTTGTCCGAAGATGAATATAAAGGCGAGAATTATAATTTGATGAAGACATATTTTTATAAATGCATCCCATCCTGGATGTGTGAGAATGCCATTTTCTGACTCATGAACAACAGTGTGTATAACCTAGCATGCCCACCACTGTCCTTCACCGGTGAAGGAAAACATTTGAATCCCAAAGTTTATGGGAAAAGGCCTGATCCCCCAAAGCAAAATCGGGATACCATTTAAACCTTTTTTGTCAGATTTTTGCAAATGTATGCAATTGTTTTAGTTAGCAAAAGGCTCTTTTCAGTTAAAAATCAGAGTTGAATAGAAGAGTATGGGAAAGGCTAAGACCCATGTAACTAGGCCCTTAGGACAGAGGACGTTTGAAGTGGATCCAAGTACGAATGTCACCTGCTGGACCGTTCCTCAGGACATTCCACATGACGTGAACTTGTGCACAATCAGGACTTGTGCATAATCGGGCTGGTGAGCTCTCATGGGAGTGGTAACCTGAAGCCTGTGTCGACAAGCTGCTGGGGCCACATCCTTAATCCATGGGAAGGAATCTGTGATCACTTAGTGACGTCTGCCATGAGTGAGTGAGAGTGCCGGGATGGGGGCAGATACTCGCCATCTCTGATATAATGACTATTTGTTTAGCTACCCCACCCCTGTCAATGTACCCCCAAAGCACGCTTGTCCTCCGGCCACTGGAGGTAAGGGTCAAGGGGTAAAATAAGTCAGCATCCGATATTTTTATGTTGTGGAACCTTCATCATGTTCCCAGCCTGTTTTCACCTAAAAACATGTATCTTTACATTTGCATTCAGTGAGGTTCACTCGTTCTGTGTATCCACTCTGCAAGTTTGGGCCAAAGAGTCCAATTAAGTATCCATCCCATAATCAAGTCACTGAGCAGTTCCATCCCCCAAATATTGCCCCATGGGACCTTTTTCCGGCCAGCCTCTTCTGGTCATAACTCCTGGCAGCCGTAGGTCAGTTCTCTGTCCCCACTCTATTGTCTTTTCCTGAATGTCATAGAAATGGAGCCTTTTGAGACTGGCTTCTTTCTCTCAGCAGAATGCTTTTGAGATTTGACCATGTCCCTGTGTCCCTGTTGATTGCTGACTGCTATTTTACAGTGTGGACGTACCACGGTTATGTATCGTGTATATTCATTCACTGTCTTGGTAACATTGGTGTGGATCCCAGTTGACCACGGGTTTTGTACTGGGTATTTTTGTTTTCAGGTCACTTGGGTACAGAGGAGCACAATCACTGGATCGTATGAAAGATGATAGTGAGCTTTGTGAGAAACCAACAAAGTGTCCTTCGAAGTGTCTGCATGGCTTTGTAAGGACTCCTTTTGCTTCTTATCCTCCCCAGCTTTGATGGTGTCAGGTTTTTTGGGTTTTGTTTACTATTTTTTGTGTACCACCTGTGTCTTTTCTTTTAGAAATATCTGTTCAAGCATTTTTTCCCCATTAGAAAACTTGGCTGTAAGACAGATTCTAAACCACTTCCCATAATTTGTTGGCCGCTGGTGAATTTATGACAAAGTTTGTTGCCTGGCCCTTGTATATTCTTCATATGGACCGTTTCCCTCCTCATCCCCTGTGCTGTTTGTTTTTCTATCTTCTTTTGTCTCACTTCTAATTCCTATAATTTTGTTTTATTTTATACACCTGTGTAATCCAGAAATGCTTTCTGGAACTAAATAAGGTACAGCCAAATTTTACAGACAGACCCCTGCATGCAGAAAGATTGGGATCTTTTGAGGTGTAAGATTTTATACTCTAGTTTTCCCTAATTGGTAATGCAGTATTATGAATTCTGCTATTATCACATTTTCTTTAAAATGCAGTTTGATTGGGGCACCCGGGTGGCTCAGTGGTGAAGCGTCTGCCTTCGGCTCAGGTCATGATCCCAGGGTCCTGGGGTCGAGTCCTGCATTGGGCTCCCTGCTCAGCGGGGAGCCTTCTTCTCCCTCTCCCTCTGCTGCTCCCCCTGCTTGTGCTCTCTCACTCTTTCTGTGAAATAAAATAAATAAAATCTTTTAAAAAAACAAATAAAATGCAGTTTAATTGGCTGAATGTCGCATCATGTCTTGGATCACTCCTTGGTGTTTGACTGTGTGGTCTCCAGACGCTTTATGATTCTGAATGATGCTGTAAGAATGTGGTTGCACTTGTATTTTTGCTGCATTTCTGCGTGCCTTAGAATGTGCTCTGAAAGCTAAATCTCGTGTGTCGAAGGATCTGAACATTTAAAATCTCCTGAAACTTACTGCTAAGTGAATTTTTACAAAGGAGGTCTTGGCATATGATAGTGTATTTTGTTGGGGCAATCCCTTATCAGCATTGAAAATATCATAACAACTCTCTGTTTTGCTTGTTAAAAATGGCAACCGTTTTCACCTCCTGGGCATTTCTTTGAGTTCTAGGGAGCTGACCCAGCCCTCTCAGCTTCCTGGAGTTTGAGATTCAAAAGGCCGACTTTGGAGTGGCTCCTCCAGCACTGGAAAGTGCATATAATCTGAGGAAACAGGGAGGCTGGGCGAGCATTTCTCTGCCTGCCAAGTGGAGGGCTAAGTGTCAGGATGCCTACTTTCCGTGACTTTTTACAGTGTCTACCTAAGAGGGGGCAGGAGGGGACGAAGACAACTGTAACTGATCTAATTCTAGCACTTATTTTTTTCATTTTTTACTTGGAATACTTCTAGAAGCATGTACTTCCCTTCATTTGCCCATTTGTTGTCTAGTTCATAAAGGAAAGGTAGGAAAAAGAGGTTTTGTCCCTCAATTTACGAATTTTCAAGATAACGAGGGTCCTTCCATTCTCTGAAGGTGATCTACGACTTTTTAAAAATATTAGAATAATCACTTGCATTGAACATATATTGTAGGCTTCACTCCAATGACAATTATTTTATTTATTGACTTCGAAAATCTCCATGTTTGACCAGCAGGAGATTCTTCAGGTTGACTTGTGATTCCTTCTAATGTTACCATAGTAATGGTCTTGGATAGCTTCTTGCTATCAGATTTTACAAGGTGTTTCGGGTACTTTTCTGCCCCCAATAAGGGATCAGCAAGATCTCTGGGAACCCTAGTTATTTTAGTGTAAAATAGGATTTTAGGACAGTAATCTGTCATCCATGTGTGCTCATTGCCACCGGATTGGTCATTATTCTAGGACATTTTGATGAACTGAGCTAGGGCATTCTATAAAATTCTTTTTTTTTAATGATTTTTTTTATTATATTATGTTAATCACCATACAGTACATCCCCGGATTCTGATGT